>NW_022589717.1:3532309-3735723 GCF_004348235.1 Phoca vitulina
TTCTTTCTTTCTTTCTTTCTTTCTTTCTTTCTTTCTTTCTTTCTTTCCTTCTTTCTTCTCTCTTAAGGTCTAAATTGTTGTTGTACATGTATAATTTAAGTTTATTTTTAAAAAACGAAAACTTTCTCATGGGTAGTCATATGATAAAATTATTTCTGTTTCTATATGCTAAAAATATTCCACAAGAGAAAGGGAAATAAAAATAAACATAAGAATGCATTATCTTTCCACTTACATCAGTACCTTCTCTTGACTTCTGTTTTTCTTTTGGGCGTCCTATCATCTTTTGTGCTGGCAAGGATTGATAGCTCAGATTCATATTTTTAAAATGACATTAATTGTTCTTGTTATAAAACAATATACATTTCAAGATTTTCAATGATGAATTCTTGTGGCTACCAATCTATTTGGTCGAGGCATGACATTGAGTGGGTGAACATTGCCTTCAACTACCGCATGCCTGAGGATTCGAACACCTACCTGCATCAGGTGGCCTGAGCAGGCCGGTTTGGCACCAAGGGCTTGGCCATCATATTTATGTAAGATGAAAATGATACCAAGATCCTCAGTGATATGCAGGATCGCTTTGATTTGCACAGACATGGTAGAGGACTCACCCATCCATTTTGGAATGTGACACTCTGTTCAGGAGATGACAGCAGGCATGGGGTGAAGGACACACTACTGCCGCCTACCCTAGCAGCACCCAACTCCTATCCCATGGCGTCCCCCTTTTGCATCACCATCACTCCTACACCCCCATTTTCTGATTTGTCAGAATTTTTTAAACAGCGTCAAAATGAAATGTGCATGCAAAAAAAACCCCCCAAACCAATATACATTTCATTATAGAACATAAAATTTATAAAATATGGCTAATGAAAAAGTCTATAAAAAACTCCTGAAATTTCACTTGCCTGAGGTATTTTCATGTATATCCTATAGATGCATCTGGTCTATCTCTATACTGAATATATTGTTTTACAAATGCCTTAGTTTCACTTAAAACATATAAGAAATATTACCTACATCATTATTTTTTTACCGTATCATTAAATAGGCTTCTAAAATGTTTGTGTAATTAATTATAAATCCATATTAACTTTTCCTTTATTACAATGAACTACCTTATAACAAAGTTTATTAGCGTCTTTCTGACCTTTATAAATCTTTCTCTACCATATCCTAGTTTGTTTCATTTGCAATTTTTCTCAGAATTATATTTTCTTTGCTATTCCCACTACTATCCTCTCATTCATCCCTTTTACTTATGGTGTCAGACTATTAAAATAGAGTAGTGAAATTGAGCTCATTTATTGAGAAACCAACTCTAGGCCAGGTATTATGTACAGAAAAAAGAAAAAAAAAAGAATCTTTATGTACTGGTAAAAAAGACAAAAATGGAACTTTTAATGCAGTGTGATGTATGCATTAAGAAGGTCTTTTACAAAGCAATTATTGTGGGAAGATGAATAGAATTTCCACTCAGAAAAATCATGTTATAAATTATGTATTTTATAAGACATATAAAATTATAAGAATTGTGGTTTGTTATTAGTTGGCTTATTTTAACCACCATAATTAAATATTAAATATTATTATTTAAAATTATTAAATGTTAAAGATCCCAATAAATTAAATTTGAGTAATTATTGTTACTATTAATGAAGCACATCTAGTCATAAAAGGAAGTGTTCTGGAATTTATTTTTAAATAGAAGGAGAATTAAGTCTGCACATAATGGACACAAATGGACACAACTTAGACTGAGATGAGGTGGGCCTGGGGGGATGGAAGACTTAGGCAAAACACCAAATATGAGCCAGCTGGCTTCTCTGAAATTCAAACTTAACTGCATGTTCTGTATTTTTATTTGCTATATCTGACAACCTTAGGTCTGACAAGTCCCTGAAAGTGAAAATTCTGCCCTGAGACCTGCAGGACGAGAATGACCATGGGAAAAGCAAGAGGAGTGCAGGGAACATCAAGTGAAAAGACCTCACTGCAGAAAGGAGCTTGGCTTCCTCCACAAAGAAGAAGTGGGTGGACTTTGGAGCAGCACGAACAAGATCATGCTGGAGAAACTGAGAAATTCACTAAGACCACAGGCAAGGGGGCATAACAAAGAAGGAGTGGTAGTCCTTTTTGTCAAATTCTTGGGACGTGTTGAAGAAAATGTTGTGGAAATTAATATATTTCAAATGGGTAAAATAACCAGAATCATATTGCAGAAAGAGCACTCTGGCAGCCATGCCTAAGATAGATTGGAAGTAATTGATAAAGAAAGCAGTTAGTTCCAATTAACTCTGGAAGGAAATGATAAGAATCTGGACCAACAAAAACAAAAAAAACCAAAATACTATCCATCTCTGAAGGCAGTAGGTTTCATAGTAACCTGCACCATTGCAGTTATGGTGCATAGAAGTCAAATGATAAAAACATTTAAAAAATCCTATGTTAATAGGTATATAATATATATAAATAATATATATATATATGAAGTTGGAATGTGGTATCATTAACATAGAGTGGAGGGTGGAGCTGTAAAGGAGTAGTTTTTGTATGAGATTAAAATTAATTTGTTATCAGTTTAAAATAGGATACTATAATTTAAGATGTTTCATATAATAACCACAATGATAACGATAAAGAAAACAGCTACAGAATATGCACATAAGGAAATGGGAAGGGAATCAGTGCACATCACTATAAAAACAAAACACAAAGAAAGGCAGTAGGAGAGAAAAAGAGCGACAAAAAAGCAAGACATAAAGAAAAAAATGAACAAAATGTTAGTAGTCCTTTCCTATCATTAATTATTTGAAATGAAAAGTGATTAAACTCCCCAGTCAAAAGACATAGGTTGGTTGAATGGATTGAAAAAAATAGGATCCAACTACCCATAAGAGATACTTTACATCCATGGACACATGGGCTGAAAGTGAAAAGGTGGAAAAAGATATTCTATGCAAATAGTAGCTGAAAGAGCAGCAGTAGCTATGCTAATCTCAGGCAGAACAGATTTTAAATCAAAACCTATCATAAGAAACAAAGGACATGATGTAATAAAAAGACCAATTCACCAAGAAGATATAACAATCATAAATATTTATGCACCAACCTTCACTGCTTCACTGTACACTTAAAAATGGTTAAGATGGTACATTTTATGTTATGTGTTTTTTTATCACAATAATAAAAAGAACCAAGTCATTTCCTGTATTTTCTCATACCAAATTGTATCTTTCACCTCTCTGCATATCTTATGGCAGTCATCACAACCTCTTTTCTACCACAATGAGTTTGGTAACTTGCTAATCTCCTAAGTATCTTAGATAGACAAAAGAAGGCAGAAGTATTAACATAATATCTGTGATGTACAGAACATTCAGTCAATACTACCATTTACTGATGTTGGGACACATAGTCTAATTTGCTTCTCAAAACAACCCTATGAAGTATTTTAATTATTTTTTAAGAAAAACAAGAAAACAAAGGTCCAGCAAGATAAGTAACCTGTAGAAAATCTCATAGTTTTTGATTTTTGAAGCCAGGATTACAGCTCATGCTTCTCAAAAATCCATATTTAAAAATCCATATAAAAACCATATTCCCATATTCTTTCTACTATACTGTATTTTAGGGACCAACCCTTATCTGCCTCCAAATTTGGTATTAAGGAGACTTTAATGAGGATAGAAAAGGACATATTATCTCTTCATAGTAATTTCCAAATCGGTGATAAACCTGATGTCCCATTAAACGTGGGGGAAAACATTTTTAGGAAAGTATCTTTAGAGAGGATATTTAACTAGTATCATTATTAGAAAATTAATTTTTTAAAGGGTTTATTATTTTTTAGACTAAATTCTCATTGCTTTAGATATGCTATTCTATTTCATGTGGGGTATCATGCCTGTCTGAAGATCGGAATGACTGACTGAGGGAGTATGGAAAATAATGTGGTTGGTTCTCATAAACTACCCTTTCTCCCTTCCATCTAGTTGGTTTGTGACTCCCATTCGTTCAGCCCTTCCAATGATATTGTAAACATCCAATTTCCTGTATTAAGTCCTTTGCTTTTTGAAATGCCTATAATATTTCCTCTTTCACACAACTGGGTTTGACTGATAAGTAAAGGAAGGTATCATACTTTATCAGTAAAAAGTAAATCAGTATGAAACCAAATCACCAACTCTAACCTTTGGTAAATACCAAGCTTTGACCTGTGCTAAATATGCCTTTATAACTTTTAATCTGTTTTCCCTAAGTTTTCTCAGCCTAGGTAGACTTGTTCATTAGATTTATAAGTTCTAGGTACTAGATACCCAAGAGCAAAGAAATTTCTTGAAATACAGAATAATTGGGTACCATTTTCAGAAACTAACAGTATTGAGAAATGGAAGGAGTAGAAGACCTTTGATGCAAACAGGCTAGTAACTTTCTCAATCCAAAATTTCCAATTTGTAGTATATGTAAGTAAATTTCATTGATGATAAACATAAATTTAAAGATACTTTTTGTTTGTACAAAAATTCAAGTCTCATTTTCCTTGGAATATTTTGGATATAATTTTAACTACTGCATATCAAGAGACCCATGATAATGATATAAATTTTCTATAAAGATAAAAAGATTGATGGATGGAGTTTTATACAAACAGGTTAAAACACTAAAACCTCTGGGAAAAAAATGAAGAGTGAACTAGATATGATTGAACATCACAAGTTAACATGGTGCCTGCACTGAGTATATGTAGTTACTATTATTCTTTAAAAAGTAATAAAGAGCCAATACTAACCTCTCCCCACAACTGAAACACTACATCAAGAGAGTAATGTTGAGGTTTTACTGTAAAAAAAAAAATATTATATACCTTTGTAAGTTACTAATCTCAATCAATACATATTTATCAATATATATCAATATCTATCTATCTATCTATCTTTTGTCAGCATCTCCCCAAATGAACCTTATGTTTTTATACAAGTTTGTGAACAAAAAAATAATCTCTATTAAAAGTAAATGTGCATGTGATTTTTAGAAGAATAGATATTTATATGTTCCACATATTGAATCAATTTTCCAACTTCAAATTTTTAAAGTGCTTTTGGAGTAGAATACATCCTAAGCATACCCTTTTAGTCCAGTTTCTTGCTGGAGCTCTACTAATGGCATTCACACAGTAAAACAACTCACCTTCTTAAAAATAACCTGCTTTAAGATGGAAAAAATGACCCGGAGTGGTCAAAATACAACCTGATGAATGATTCAGTTCTTATCTAATTAAGTTTCAATCTTTCAAAGTCAAGTGATAAAAAATGGTTGAGGAGCCAAGGAAGGTAGCTGAGATTTTACAGTTTGTTCAGCTTCAAATTTTCTATTGAGTGGAAAATAAAGTCTACATGCTTTTATACCTTTAAAAAAGGTTGAGGGGCACCTGGGTGGCTCAGTCAGTTAAGCGTCCAACTCTTGGTCTCGGGGTCGTGAATTCAAGCCCTGCGTTGGGCTCCATGCTGGGCGTGGAACCTACTTAAAAAAAGAAAAAAAAGATTTTAAAATGACATTTAATGACATTCTTTAGGAAGATCTGTAAGTGCACGGAATGCATTGGAAAATAAACTTTAATTGCTTTTGTTGCACACATCCTTTTTGCAATTAAGTATGAATTCCAACTTTTAAAATCCAGATGGGCAGCACATGACAAGTAGGGGTAACCTCAGCCAATGAAACAAAGTATTTGTTTCTACCCTATTTAATGTGTTACTTCCTCCAAAGAACAATAGAAAACTAAGAGTTTTTTTTTTTAAAGGAATAAAATACAGAAAAAAATATGATTATGTTCATCAGTATTATATCATCATCATCATATTTAAAGGCATTCCAGAACTGGATAGATTTAAATTTTCTAACTGAAATTATTGTCAAGTCTTAATGTACCATTCTGATTCCAGTAAAACATGAATAAATATATCTCACAGAAAATTCTTAAGTTTATTTAACTTTATTTTTGTCACTTTGCTTCCAAGATTTAACAAGAGTTGCTAAATGTATAACTGATGTGGAAGAGGTGAATTCAGATGGCAGAAGGAATACAGAGGATAAGTAATGGAATCACAGAATCTATTAGCTTAAAAATAATTTTAAAAAATACAAGTAAAAAGAAGATATGTGACCAAATCCATTTGATGTTATAGTATTGCTTTAATGCCATAATGGAGTCACCTCCCTGAACTTCTCTTCTTTTTTTTTGGTTGCATAAATGGCATTTTATTATGGACAACAATCTAATTTACAAATCCTTGACATTTTACAGCAAACACTGAAGCATCATAAACATAAAAATTTCAATATGCAAAATTCAAATTTACAGCAAGAAAATAAGCTCAAAAACTTATTTTTAGTTGGTGTGGTTATTGCTACACTATATTTGTCATTTCTTACCCAGAGTCCAAAAATGTAGGCAAGCCCTAAAGATGTAGCAGAAGCGTTTTTGGCACACTGGTATCCATAATCTAGTTTGTATGGAAATGTTTCTGCAAGATTCATAGAGTACTCTTTGGAAGAAAGAGGCGAGGACTGGTTATTTGGTCACCCTTAGGAAATACAAGCTTTTTAGGAGTCCAGAAATAGCCACAATGCAAGCAGAGTATAATGAGACACAGCTCTGGCTGGGGAAAAAATGTGCCTTTCATCAGAAAAGGATCTCAAATTCCTGGGGGATATCCAACTTCCATCTTCTAAGCGTATGTCATTTCCAGCAATCACATTTTTGATTTCCAACAGTTCTTTGTTGATCTCTTAAGTGTTTTCTATTCAACTCACCTGTTGTGTATCATAGAAGAAATAGCTTTCCTTATACAGCTGATGATATTAATCATAAATTTTTAAGTATTTTTTCCTACTTTAATTTTCTCTTTTTTCCTTCTGTCCATTTGTTTATTTTTGCCTCTTTTATGCAAGGCTTTTCTCAAATGACATTTTGTTATTCATTAATATTAAACAAGGAGCTCTAGAAAATGATTGGACCTTATGTAATTGGGTGGGCCTGTAAATGGGGCTCTTTTTTAAAATAGGATGATCAGACAGTAAACTGACTTTTTCTTGGGAGATTTTTAAAGATTTAATTAATTAATTAATAGCGAGAGTATGAGCAGGTGGAGGGGCAGAGGGAGAGGGAGAAAGAGAATCTCAAGCAGACTCCCCACTGAGTTCAAAGCCTGACACCGGGCTTGATCCCAGGACCCTGAGATCATGACCTGAGCCAAAATCAAGAGTCAAATGCTCAACTGACTGAGCCACCCAGGCACCCCTCTTCGGAGATTTTTTTATTATTATTTTTTAATTTTATTTATTTATTTGAGAGAGAGAGAGAGAATGAGTGGGGGAAGGAGCAGAGGCAGAGGGAGAAGCAGACTCCCCACTGAGCAGGGAGCCCGACACAGGACTCAATTCCAGGACCCTGAGATCATGACCCGAGCCGAAGGCAGATGCTTAACAGACTGAGCCACCCAGGCACCCTCCTGGGAGACTTTTAAATTTCAATATCTAGACCTCGTTTTTCTTAAATCCTGATATTTCTCCAGAGAAGAATCAGCTCTTCTTCTGCCTGGAGTGATTTTCCTCAGCAGTTCACATCTGAGAGAAGGGTTGAGGAAGATGGATGGAGGTCCTGGCGTTAACTTAGAGTTTTTCTCATAATTTCCCGTCATTATGGTACAACAGCACCATTTTTCTCTATGCCTGCTGCCCATAAGTTTGGAAACTCCTGGTTCAATTTTTCCACATACTAGACCCATAATCTCCTAAGGTCATGACCAGAGGTGAGGTGCAATGTGTATGCGTGTTGCCGTGGGGAAGATGGGTGCTAAGAGAGGACAGTCAGGGAGCTCTCTACACTGGGAAATATGACAGATGTGCGCCTGGGAAGGGTGGCAGATGTTCCAGACAGATTTTTCAAAGCCGTCCCCATTTTCACATTTGTACCTTGTCTTGTGTTCATTGACAATTTATTAAATCTAAGCCCAGAATTCTTTAGTATAAAATAATCTCCTTTCTTTTTGACATTCCTCTCTGCAGGCACTTGGTTTGTAACTTCTCTTCTAAGATAATTGCCGTTCCACGTGCTTTCCATCTTTCAAAAAATACTTAAGTAGTTGATACTGTTGGTCTATGTCTGACCCCACTCCTGCTGTCTCCTGTCTCTCTCTCCTTTTCCATTCTCTCTTCTTCATTCTTACCTCTTTCCCTTACCCCCTCCTTTTCACTCTCGTTCTCTGTCTCTGCAAACTTAGTAGGATTTGAGAAGGGAAAAGTGATAAATGCACATGGCTGCTTTGATGTTTAACCACACCCAGACTGAGGATCCCAATATACTCCCTGCTCTGTGCAAAAGAATTGGCTTCAGACTAGGCAGTCTTGAGGCTGGAGGTTAAAGGCCTGAATGATTACAGCTGAGCAGCCTGAGTGCAGTAGGGGCTGACATTTCCACTCAATTGCTTGATTAAATACTGCCCTTTTATTAAAAAAAAATCATAATTTTTTTTTGTTTGTTTGAGTCATACCATTGATGTAACTGTGGGTTTTCCATTTCTTTGGCAGTACATTTTCTGGTCTCTATGAATTAGTTGATTTCAGCTTCTATTTTAAATCTATTGGTATTTATCATGTTAAAGAAACATAGAGGTAGACATATCCTTCCTGCAAATCCCTTCCAGACTTTTCTCTGGTTTACATCATAGCCTTATTCTGCTTTGTCTTACTGCTTCAAGTACAAATACCTCTCTACATTTCTTCTGTATGCTTTTCAAGCCTTTCTATTTTGCAACCCCAGTCAACATCATATTCTGTCAGTCTCTAGAGCTCTTGGTCTGGCCAGTGAATCTTGAGTATGTCCACCAAAACCGAAGTTCTTCTATCCATTACACCATGGAATTGTGACCCATCACCTCCAGAACTCGTGTTCCCAGATTCAACTGGTGCCCCTACTAGGCACCACACTCATTACTACCTTTGCTTTACCTGGAACGTTCACTTCACTACTGTCCATCTTCTAAAACATTATTTCATCCTCAAACTTCAACTCAATTTCCCACTTTCTTAAACAACTTAAGCACTTCCCGTTTTTTTGTCTTGTTCAGTTCATTGTTTCCTCCAAGATCATTTTGTCCCCCAGAGACAGATTTAAACTCTAAGAACAGGAGCCATATTTAACTTCATTCCAAGCCTTACAGTACAAATCTTTTTTTCTGAGCCCATATCAGTTGATTGGCCAATCTCAAAAGGTTGTCTTTTTCAGTCTGTTACTGTTAAATGAGTGATTTTATAGGTCATTTTTATTTCCTGATGATCCATTATATAAACTAGATTCTGAGAATTGGGAAGTTTAAAAGTCTTCTTTAGTTGGATCAGCTGAAAGAAGGAGGATGGTTTTATTCTCTGCTTATGGTGCATTATGGTGGTACATTTTGGAATGTAAAAACCAGTTGGACTTACTATTGCTTACTTCAATTTTTTAAGTTTGTTTGTAGGAGGATAAATTAGCTAATGATATCATCTACCCCATTTTTGAATCCTCCATTTACATAAAATTTCTCCATTTCTCTTTTCATTTCTTTCTCAAGTATTCCCAAGTTTTAAAAATTATTTTTGGTATCTTCGTAGCAATTTTGGGCTTTGATTTTTGTTTTGTGTTGTTTTATATTTCCATCTGCTAAATTTAATAAAAGACCATAAAGTAATTTTCTTAAAGTTTGTTCTTAATTTATCCCATGTTTAGTTAGACTAAGTGCCAAGCTATGTTTGGCAAACTTGAGAAGGTAACTGCTAATTAAGCAAAGTTTATTTAATGATAAAAAGAAAGCAAGAGCACTCCTTTAAACTAGGTGTGAGAAACTGATTTGAGCATGTTGAGTGCTGCCAAAGTGTTGCAGAATCCTCAGTTAATGATTTAATTAGCAGCAAACTGTCATCAGCCTAAGTAAATGTCTTAACACCTATTTCTTTTAGTCGGTCCCTGGTGACTTAGACCTGTAACTTCTAAGTCATTAATGTTTTGCTGTTATTAGAGTATGTTAACATAAGACTTCATTTGGTTGGTTTTAGAATATCTATAAAAGTAAGCTCTTTTCCCCTCTTTACTTCTAATTACCTAAACATCACATATTTATATGAGTTTCCTTGCCACTGGTGGGAAACTATACTGCTTCACTTATAAAGATAAATATTATTATAATGTATTTTAACATTTTGGCCACCCAATACCACAATTTAATTTGCAGATGGGCCTCTCCTCATTGAAAGTCCTCTTAGTGGAACATGAAATTCATGTGCCTGCCCTCATCTTCAAAAGCTGCCTTCAGATCACTGGAAATTCCTTCTCCATCTCCCTACACTTGCAAGGCCAAGGACTTTGAAGCTTGATCATTGTGGAAGCAAAGCTGAAAGAACAAGTTGGACTTCATCCGTTTCCCAGGAAGATTGTCAAGCAAGCCTTGCTGCCGAGACTAGTTCAACTAGGACAGTTTAGAAGCTGTTCATCTTCAACCTTCTCTCTAATCCTGTGAACACACTCATGTCCTCCAAATGGAGTCACTCTTTGCTGTTTTTGTTTGTTTGTTGTTTTTTTTTAGAGAGAGAACGCGAGTACACGCCCAAGGTGGGGGGAGGGGCAAAGGGAGAGAGAATCCCGAGCAGGGGAGAGCCTGTGGGGCTGATCTTAGGACCCTGAGACTATGACCTGAGCCCAAATCAAGAGTCAGACACTTAGGGCGCCTGGGTGGCTCAGTCATTAAGCGTCTGCCTTCGGCTCAGGTCATGATCCCAGGGTGCTGGGATCGAGCCACGCATCCGGCTCCCTGCTCAGCGGGAAGCCTGTTTCTCCCTCTCCCACTCCCCCTGCTTGTGTTCCTGCTCTCACTATCTCTGTCTCTTCAAATAAATAAATAAAATCTTTAAAAAAAAAAAAAAAAAGAGTTCGACACTTAACCGACCGAGACACCCAGATGCCCCTGGAGTCACTCTTTGTAAAGTCAACCTAAAGTCATTTTGTTGCTGTTGTTGTTGCTTGCAAACAAAATGCTGTAATACATTCACCATTATTGTTATTGTCTCTTTTTGTATCAGCCAATATATAGCTACAGAAAAAAAGCTGCTACATAATACATTTTATTATTAATTAGATTTTTTTCTTCTTCTTATTTAACATGTATTAAGTACTAAAACACCCCATCAAAAAATTATTTAATATTATGCCATGTATCCTGGTATCTGGAAAGCCTGAGTCGGGTGAACATTAAGTGCTCAGAATGCCGGAATATCTAGGAGCAAGAAAAAGATGAGCGACCATGAAAATAATCTCCCACATTCTGAGAATGAGAAAGTTATGGAACAGTGAGAAAGAGAAGGAATATGAGGTACTTTAGTTTTGAATTACATGCATACTGCTTTGATGGGAATATATTCAGATTATTGATTATACTATGCATTTGGAATAGTGACTAGAAATATAAATAAAAATACCATTTAACAAACTCAATTTAAAAAATGAGACAAAAGAAAAAACTAAAATTTTGTTCATATCTTTAGAAAAAAAAAATTGTGTGTATTTGATGGAGTTATAAAAAGTTTTTGATGAATAAGACAAATTATAGTCTGAGACAAGTCATATAATGTGAAGGGGTCTCAGAGATCATTTATTAGAGTGTCCCCAAGTCACTGATCATGTTTGATAGTACTTTAAGTCTAATAGAGTTGATTGACGAGTCAAAGAAACCAGTGTCACATACCAATCCCAGTAGTTTGGGTTATCTGTTTCTACTAAGCCTAACTCTAAATCTTGACCACTCCCTACCTCCTCAGTGACCAACAATGACATGTCATCACTTATTACCCAGATAAGGTCTACTTCCACAACTCTAACTCTTCCCTCATAGAACTTTAAAGATTTTGAGAAGTTAAAAATAGATCCTCTTCTGGAGGAAGTGAGCAAATCCTCATCTAATTTGATCTCATTTCACAGATGAAATTAAGGATTTAAAGGAATTATATTAGCATCTTCTTTTGCTTAAAAATAATCTATTAAAAATGCTGTAGAAACCAGGTTATTTGTATACACCGTAATTACACTGAAGTTCTACCATATGAGATATCTGAGTCCCAGAACTAATTTAGAAATTTTAATATAGTTTTTGAGACAATTATAGGGCTTAAAGTGAGAAATTCAGTTGAACATATTTCATAATTAACTCTACTCAATGACTTCTTCCCATTCCTACCTTCTGTCTCTGGGAAAAATGTGAATACATAACACTAATTTGATTTAATTGTCTTTCATTGTGTTAACTGAACTTGGGGTGTTTAGCTTCAAATTTTGGTTTGTTTGTTTTGATCAGCATTTTGGAAAGGAAATTTCCCTCAGAAAAGTATGTAACCCATGTACTCATAAAATTGTTTCTATACTTGGTACTTCATTGTTTTCCCTGTTTTACAGCCAAACCCAGTGAAAAATTTCCTAATACATTTCACTTAGTTTTCAATGAAAACAGGATATTATTAATTTCTTTAGATATTATTTCTTGGAAATATATTTTCCATGTGCAGTCTGCCATGAGGAAAAATAAAGCGCCATCTAAAAGTATTATGACTAAAAAGAAAAGGATGACAGATTTATCCTTAACATAAATCAGTCAAGTTATTGCAGAAGCTCTTTGTTTCGATCATTACGACTCATAGTACTATTGCATACATGTTGCTTCTTTTATTTTATTTTTTTAAAGATTTTTATTTATTTATTTGACTGAGAGAGACACAGTGAGAGAGGGGACACAAACAGGGGGCGTGGGAGAGGGAGAAGCAGGCTTCCCGCTGAGCAGGGAGCCCGATGCGGGGCTCGATCCCAGGACTCTGGGATCATGACCTGAGCCGAAGGCAGATGCTTAACAACTGAGCCACCCAGGCACCCCCATGTTGCTTCTTTTAAGACAACACAAACGAGATATAAAATGGCACGTCCACTAAGGTGAAATAAAAAGTGAGAAATTTAACTCATGATGTGTTAAATTTTCATACAGATCTTTGTGGTTAGGGCAATCATAGATTTATGAGTAAGCATTCCATTGGGAAGTGTATTTGTAATGTTTAATATCCTGATATTTCAACAAGAAATTATGCATCATAGAGCTACTTCCTTGCCAAAGATGTTACAAACACATATAGCCACATACACACAAAATGCACTAATTTAAAACGTCCAAATACAAAGTGTCAGGTATAACTTAGATGACCTAGAAGATAGCAGTTAACACTGAATGGAAGTCCTCAAACCCAAATGAGTTTAGAAGGTAAGGGAGGAAAGCAAAATCAAGAGAGTGAAATGAACATCAGAGAAAACAACTATCAGCTGGTGAGATAATCTTTCCTACCCAGTCAACTCTCATTTTTCCCTCCGTCTTTTATATGCTGGCTAATTAGTCCAAGAGACAAAAGTTGTAGACCATTATTTGATTCAATAAAGGATCAAATCCAGAACAAAAAAATTTAGGTAATTATAATCTCTTTTAATTTATTTCAAAGTTCTGCATGAAATGGGTTCTAGAGACTTCTATTTTGTAATAAACATACCTATATGGATATTAGTTGTTGCTTTCAAATGCCCTGGGTTTTTGGTGATTTTTAATTGTATATTAATAGTTGTCCCTTTCCAACTGGTTGAAAGGATGCTTTACATTTTCAGTCAAGATAGATCTTTTTCTTGGAATATTTATGTGAAAAACTAAGAAATACTTTGGATAGTTCAAATATAATGCATAGCATAAAATATAGAGATGTTGAATCATTATGTTGTACACCTGAAACTAAGGTAACACTGTGTGTTAACGATACTCAAATTAAAAAAAAATTAATGTAATGCAAAGATTCAGACTGAGAAAAAGGTTGAATCTTACTACCAGGTGGAAAATTGACTGCAGAAATAAGGAAGTAGGACACAGAGATAGACTTCTGCCTCTAAGACTGGTACTTTTTTTTTTTTTAATTTATTCGTTGCTTTAAAAAAATGAAAAAAAAAGTAGCTGAATAACTTCTGGTTGGCTGGATGCCGGTATTATTTTTATTGGCAAAAGCCTCTGAGTGGCTGAAAGGTGGCCATTAACACTCTGACAGAAAGTGCTGACAGGGTGATTATAAGATTAACACCCTATGTTATATTAAGAGTGTCAAAACCTCACTCTTACCTGTCAGTGGAAAATAACAGCATGAGCAGAAACATTACAGAAACAGAACTATTTCTAATGTTAAAGTACCATGCTTTGGTGTCTTTAAACTTTTTTAAATGCCATGTTAGCTACCGAATTTAGCTGATGGTTGGAGACATTCTTTTTTACTCCAGTTGATTTCAGGAGCAAGAGATTTACAAGAACTGTACGTTCTAGTCATCCTCCTTTGGAATGAAAAGTCTCACATATGATTTAGCCAGAATAAACTAATTATGAACATGAATTCTTTTTTTTTTTAAGATTTTATTTATTTATTTGAGAGAGAGAGAGTACAAGGAGAGGAGGGGCAGAGGCAGAGGGAGAAGCAGGCTCCCCTCTGAACAGGGAGCCCAATGCGGGACTTGATCCCAGGACCCTAGGACCATGACCTGAGCCGAAGGCAGACGCTTAACCGACTGAGCCACCCAGGTGCCCCTGAACATGATTTCTTTTATAAAGCCAAATTGTTTTTTCCAGCAACTCTTTACTTCCATTATGAAGAAACATTTAACAAACAAGCTATTTTATAAATTGCCTCTATAAGGCTTGGTAGTCCAAAGATGACAAATCCCTAATACTCTGGCCCAGCAATCACATAATAAGGGAATTTCTCTTCAACAAGATATTTATTTGTTTGTTCATTTTTCTTAAAATTTTATTTATTTGTTTATTTATTTATTTATTTGAGCAAAAGAGAGAGAGTGCTTGTGCAATTGTGCAAGTTGGGGGCGGGGGAAGGAAGAGGAAGATAGAGGAAGGGAGAGGGACAAGCAGACTCCACACTGAGCAGGAGCCCGACTTGATCCCATGACCCTATGATCATGAGCTAAGCTAAAAATCAAGAGGCCTACACTTAACCTACCGAGCCACCCAAGCACCCCTGATCAGAAGGGATTAGAGAATTCGTCCTCTGCATCACAGCAAGATTCCATTAAATGTATGTAAATGTAAAGTATCAACATCAATTAAACCTTAAAAACCTTTAATATTTTTTTGTCAGGGAATGGCTGTTCAACATGTAGAGTTGATTATTCTTTTGACAAGGTTCTGCAATGGGAAAAACTTTAAAATTAAGAATTGCTGGACAAGGAGCAGTTTGGGGAGATGGCTTAACTTGGAGGTGCTGGTCAGAGATGAGGTTGAGGAAAGAAAATCATCTTTCCCAGATCCCTGGGATACCTAACGAGGTCAATCCCATTTAGGGTTCTATTAGATCTAGACACTATCCAGAAGTCCTGGGCTCAGCCTCAGTTTCCACCTACCCTGCCTTAGGAGATCCATCTATAGAATCAAGTTACATCTAGGACAGAGCCCAGGACTCCGGAAGCCTCAGGGATATAAGAGCAATCCTCAGGGTTGAAGTGGGGGAATTTGGGGGAAAGACAGGAGGTTATTGGCCTAGTTTGACTTACAACCTTAAAATATTTAGATATAGGACATATCAACCTCCATATGTAGTGTTGCCCTGCGATTGTGCCCCACAAAGTTAGGGAGGGATGTGCCTGGCAGGAGACTATTACTATCCAAATATTTCTTTTTTCTCACCCATGTAAAGAATTCTCAAATAGCTTTACATTATGAATTCAATCTATTAGTCATATATTTAATAGGGAGGATATTTATTCATGATATTTTTCCATAAATGTTAGTAACTCCAATTCAATTATTGGATTAGCTAAAATAATCAATAGGCCCAAGAAAGCTCCTGAATTTGTTACTGGCTTGGTGATCAGGGAAAGTCTAAGCTGTTTTGTATGGACATCATAGAACTCCATTGAAAACAATGAAGTTATTTGCATAATTTATTCTAAAACTCATCACGGGATCATTCAACATGGATGGATGGTTTCCCAAACAAACAATAAAAACGTGGTTTTGAAGACAGTGATGGAAGAAGCCCTAAACTCAGAATCAGGACACTGCATTCTAATGCCAGCTCTGCCTTTAACTGTATCTGTGAAAAACGTATACTCTTTGAACTTCAGTTTTTCTCAATTGTAAATTGGGAAAGGTTGAATATACTAGTGGAGTCCTGATGGCCCCAGTAACCTCTCAGAACCTGTATGGTGATAGGGTGAATAGTCCTTAGGGACTCCCAACCTAACTCAATGCAACAGCTTCTTTGAAATGTATATATATATGAAATATATATATAATATTTATGTAAGATATATAGTATATATGAAATACATAGCATAATATATGAATATATATGAAACATATAGATGCAAGATATGTCTTTAATAATAATTCTGCTGTGAAAACAGCAATGGTTTTCAAACCACAGACTAGATAATACCAAAAGTCCATTCTAGTTGAAACAAAACAAAACAAAAAACTCTCTGGTTTTATTTATATGGAAAAACAAAGAAAGGCTTTGGGTAATCAAACCTAGGTGAAACTTTCTTTCTCTGACATTAAAATAAAAAAAAATCTAATAATTTGCTGTAGGATATTTACTGATTTTCCCTCTTTAATCCCAATCTGGTTGAGACACTCAATTTTTAGCCCTTGCAGTTCAGAAGGGCTGATTTTCCTCAGTGCACATTCTCTGTTGGATTTATAAGTATTCCCACTTGATTAAACCACTTTGGTGAGGATGAATAGACAGCAGATTTTGGTCACTGAGGAACTAAAGGCCAAAAGTGAGAGAATGACTTTTATGAAAACAAGGATGAGAAATTGCTGAGAGATTTTTAGAGAGGAGCACAATTGGCTGAAATGATGAGGAATGAAGATAATATGAGCAGGAAAGTATTAGGTTGAGTGGAGAGGAGAAATGCAGCAGGCAGGGATTGTAGGAAGGAAAGGTAACGGTAGTCCAGCTGTGAATTGACCAGGACCCCTATTTGGCACAGGGGACGAAGGGAGAGGGAAGACCTGCGTAAAACTTGCCAAAGAAGACAAGTCAAGTAAGTGTCAGAATGGGAAAGGAGCCAGTATCCCTAGGCATCCCATCTACAATCTCCGTTCACTCGAACACAATTTCTCTTTTGGGAAAGTAACCTTTGTCCTTTATCCTAAGTACTTTCTAATCATCCACATCCTACTATAAGGTTACATTTTAATGGAAGTCAACTTGGAGACTTCTCCAGTGACATGAAACTGTTTTCTTTCACTCTGTGGTTTAACAGTTTCTCCACAGTAACAGGGCAGTCTTTTTATTACCAGAAACATGGACCTTATTTGTGGTCTTTAGCCATGGCAAAACTCCCATTAAAGCCAAAGGGAGTTGTGGCTAAGTAAACCTTGGTGAATAATATTCATTTCTTACAAGGTTTGGAATCTGAAGCAATGAGAATTGTTATTTGCTTATTATGTGTTGCCTTTGGTTCCCATGAAAGCATTACCACAAATAGGATGTAGGATTATGTCTTCCTTTAGGTACACAATACAAATCTTGAAATCTTGAACAAAAAGCATACATTCTTCAGGAAGGAAATACATGTAATTTTAACTAGCTCTTGATTATTGATTTATAAATTCTTTGTCCAGTTCAGTTTAATGCCTGAAGGTATTTTTACAGTATGTTGTTTCTAGAAAAGGAGTCAATTTTTTCATTCTTTTAGTATTCCTAGCAAATTCTCCGAGTTCTATTCCACCATAAAAAAATAAGAAGTGGGGAAATCCTAGTTTCAGAAAAAAAGCAGTATCATTTAGGGAATGTTTCAGAAAAATATGATATATTTCCTAAATAATTTTCTAAGAGTTTATATCAAATAATGAATAATGCCGTTTGTATTGGAAATTTTCTCATTGCAGCTCTGTGATATGACGTGAAAAAGAATCACAAAACTGATACAAGCCAACTGAGCCTTACCATACCAATATCTGATGACTCTGTAGTGACCACCACGGCAGCAGCCCATCGTGCTAAACATTTGCACACTATCCCTTCTATTCATCATCCTAATTTTGATGTTGTGTGATAAATACTGGAGGGAAATCATTATTGTCATCCATTAATTGAACACAACCAAGAGTACTACTTTAGTTTTTTTTTCTCTTTTGGATTATGTCAGAAAATATGACACCAGTTTGACTGGACTGACTGAATCATTCACTCCTTAATGGGGTTACTCTGGCAATCTTAAAACACAGGGCACTAGTGACCAATTCTTCCTCCTGAAAATTCTCTCTTTCTCTTTCGATGACCCAGCTTTATGCTGGTTAATTTCCTACATGTCTACCTACTCTTTCCCAGTGTCTTTAATTATCTCCTCTTTCTCAGCCTTCTACCAAAAGATTCATGTTTCTCTCCTTAGTTGTTGTCGTTGTTGTTTTCCTGGGTAAACTTGGCCATATCCACATCTTCAAGTATCACCTCAACTACAGGTCCCTGAGCTGGCCACTTATTTTGACAAATTAACTTATATTGGAATACAGCCACATTCATTCATTGTTATGGCTGCTTTCTCACTGCAATGGCATAGCTGAGTAGTTGTGACAGAGAATTTACATTTACTATGTGGTCCTTTAACAGAAAGTTTGCCAACACCTGATGTGGTTGACTCTCCATAAAGTTGCAGCAGGAGGTTGAAAATTTAACAAGTTCAAAACAAAATTAATTTAATGCCATTGTTATCTACTTATTTTGTTTCATTGAATACTTTAAAAGTGTCTTTATTTACCTTTCTCCACCATTCTCCTCATAGTTCCTGCAGTCATAACAGTATGCTGGTCTCTCTCAAGGCTGAACTCTTATCACCTGTTTTACTCATTGAGCTTATTCATCTCTTGCCTGAATATTTTTGTATCTAATCTCACTTTTAACATCTATCTCTCTAAATGTATCATACGGTGTTGCCAATTATCTTAAATTCCATCTGTTTATGCATTTACTGGTTAAGTTCCATTGGCATCGCCTATTACCTCATGATAAAGTCCAAATCCTTAGCATGTCATTCAAGTCCACTTACTGTACGTTCCCATCTCCTACTGCTACCAGTGCTGTTTTCAAGACACTATTTCCCAAGCACTTGATATCCTTTCAATCTCATGCATGTCTTTATTATTGTCTCTCTGCTTGAAATGCTTTCCTAATTTTTCTTCTCTGATTCTACTCATTTTGTTTCTCAGGCTCAACTCAAATATCAAATTCTCGGTAAAAACCTTTCTCAGCAGGCAAAATTAAATGTGACTTCATTCTCTCTATTTGGCTTAGAATGTATTCAGCTTCCTTCTATCTGTAGCAAACTCTCAAAATAAGCATGGTAATTTTTCCTGTTGAATCTACATGTGATCTCAGAGTCCTTTTCAGGCAGTTACCATGAAACAACTGAAGGTGTTCTGAGAGATTAAATCTATGTCCTAGTATGTGGCAAACTTTGTATTCTTTATAAGCAGGGATAGTAACTTCTTCATATATTTATTCCAAGAATTTAGAACAGGAAAAGGCCCTTAAAATCATTTAATCTGCTGAGTTAATGTGGACTGATTTAAACTGAGATGGAAATGCTAGTGTAGTTTTCTGAATTAGCTGTTGAGGAATCACTATAATTTCAAGTATGTCTTAAAATTACTTAGAGACAAATACCTAATTTCTGATTTGAGTAGTTGGCCTATGTTCATCTGTTGATAAGATGAACTTTCTGTCAGCATAGTAATAAAATGAAAAGACTGATAATAACTATCATTTTTAGATCATTTTCTAGTTACCAGGATCTTTATATTTTATCTCATTTAATTCTAAAACAATCTTCTTCCTGCTCCTCTCCCTCCACCTCTCCTTCTTCTACTTCTTCCTCTTCCTCTCCCCCTCCTCCTCCTTCTTTTTCTTCTTCCTCTTCTTCCTATTATTTTCATCATCATCATCTTCATCATCATCTTCCTGTCACCATCCCATGTTATAGATAAAGAAACCAAATGTAGAGACTTTAAGTCATTTCCTCTAGGTTAAATGGGATTAAATGGCAAAGTTAGTTCTGTCTAACTCTAAAGACTTGGGTCTTAACAAATAAAAGATATTGGTCCTACTATTTTTATGAGGGGATAAATGAATGAATGATTCTTGTTTCAAACAGTACACAGAATAATCGATTACAACACAGAAATCTTCCAGAAGTACTTTACAGTGGGGTAGATTTAGAATGTCTTCTGTTCACTGTTGCAGGGGCATTTCAAAGGAAATCTGTCTCAGTCTTCTGACACAAGATGATGTGCTAAGTGGCATCAAGCTCCCAAATGACTATCTCTAATGGGTTTTATTGGAAATATCCACTAAAACTTGAGAATTAAGACAATGATGACATTTCAAAAAGATGTTTTCTTTGCCTTCGTCTTTCAAGTTGCTTAATGTAGGAACCATTTTCTTCATGTTATCAGTTATATTCATTCTCTTAAATCTCTGTGTGGGGCTCTATATCATCTAGCTATAAGACATTCTCTTTTTATCCCCTGCTGTATATGTGCTATATGTCCTATGCTTATGAACACATTATGTGTGATACATTATTATACATTATATCCTATACTTCACATTAAAGACTTTAACTCCTGTTTTCCTTTCAACTCAAACCTTTGCCATCATCCCAGGAAATTTCAATATTCTAAGGAGCAGCACATCCAACTGTTGGTTTATTTACCTTCTTAGCATGAACTCTCAAAACCAAAGGCAGGAAATAGTCATCACCTGAAATTATTTCTCTCAAAAAATCCACAAAGCAGAGGTCTACTGTCAGAAAACAAGTCTCCATGGTTGTCAAACACTTCTGTACATCTTGAAAGTGAGGTATTGGGGAACCTCGGTGGCTCAATTCGTTAAGCGTCTGACTTTTGATTTTGGCTCAGGTCGTGATCTCAGGCTCCTGGGATTGAGCCCACCCAGTGTAGGACTCTGTGCTCAGCAGGGAGTCGGCTTCCCTCCTTCTCTCTCTACCCCCCACTCTGCTCTCTCTTTCTCTCTCAAATAAATAAATAAGTCTTAAAAAAAAAAAAAAAAGACAGTGAGGTATGGATTGCCCTTTGTTCTGAAGTATCTTTAAAAGAAAGGATATATAGAAAATTGCTTCACAGATAGACATACTCCCTCCAGAACAAGGGGCATGTTTGCTTACAACCTTGAAAGATAGATGGCATGTCCTCCAGAGCAAAGGACAGTTGTTTTTACTATCCAGTGTAATAAATATAATATCTTCTACAGAGCAAAATGTAGGCATGCTCACTGACCATTACACAAAATTTGGGTTCCCTAAACTCGTTTCCTTTCCTGTAATCAATACAGTGCAGGTGTAGCTGTCATCTGGCCCTTTGTGTTGCCCTGTGGAAATTGGGACCTGGAGAACCAGTACAAAACTGATTCTATTCTTGCTAATTTTATTCCTATGAATAATCAACCATCATTTGCCTCTGAACTAAGAGTGTGTCTTCTACCTACATCCATGAAATGTGGCAAGCCAATTGATTGCCTTGCACGTAGGGTAAAATCTCAAGCCTTCACAGTTCTTGACATCCATGCACTGAATACAATCTCTTGAATACTCTTCCATTTTGCCTGCTTGCCTGCCTGCCACCTTCTACTTTTCTTGGCCATTCAATTTGCCTCAAGTGCAGAAGCCCTCTCTTTATCAATTTCTGGTCAATATCCTGCACAACATTGCCAGTATATCTTTTTATTAACTTCACCTGGATAAATTCTAATTTTTGTGATTCCAACTATCTACTTTCTCTCTTCCTAAATGCAGCCTGTTGAACACCTCCAAGGGAAAATATAGCAGACAGAAGATTGGTACCAATGTAATTTAATGATCACCTAGTTTCTCACTGTTTTTCTAGTCATGTCTCTTTTAATTTTGCAGAGTACCTTTTAAATTCATCCCATTCTCTTCAACTTTAGCACTATGTCTAAAATTATTTTGATTAATTTTCTTAGCAAGTTACCTTCCTTCCTACTTCATAAGGAAAATAATAGCCATAAAGCGATATCCACCTAAACTTTCCATCACCAAATGTATAAATCTATGTTCTTTTTACATAAAATATCATTTATGAATATTTCTCCTTGGCAAGAACATATAAGTCACAAGTTTGATTTAAAATGCATTGACCAAGATGCCCTTCAACAGACAAATGGATAAAGAAGATGTGGTCCATATATATAATGGAATATTATTCAGCCATCAGAAAGGATGAATACCCAACTTTTACATCAACATGGATAGAACTGGAGGAGATTATGCTAAGTGAAATAAGTCAAGCAGAGAAAGTCAATTATCATACGGTTTCACTTATTTGTGGAACATAAGGAATAGCATGGAGAACATTAGGAGAAGGAAGGGAAAAATGAAGAGGGGAAAATCAGAGGGGGAGGCGAACCATGAGAGACTATGGACTCCAGGAATCAAACTGAGGGTTTTAGAGGGGAGGGGGTTGGGGGGATGGGTTAGCCTGGTGATGGGTATTAAAGAGGGCACGTTCTGCATGGAGCACTGGGTGTTATACGCAAACAATGAATCATGGAACACTACATCAAAAACTAATGATGTAATGTATGGTGACTAACATAACATAATAAAAAAATAAAAAATAAATAAAAAGAGTGGGATGCTTAACCAACTGAACCACCCAGACACCCCTAACAAGTTAATTTTTAAACAAAACATAATATGGTGTACAAATTGTGCTATCTAAAGGGCAACTAAAGTATTTATAAAAACATTATGTCAAAATATACTTGATGATGGGACACAAGTTTCAAGGCTGATAAGGGGTGCCTGGGTGGCTCAGTCGTTAAGTGTCTGCCTTCGGCTCAGGTCATGATCCCAGCATCCTGGGATAGAGCGTCCTGGGATCGAGAGCCCCGCATCGGGCTCCCTGCTCAGCGGGGGGCCTGCTTCCTGCTTCTCCCACTCCAGCTCCTCCGTGCTTGTGTTCCCTCTCTCGCTATCTCTCTGTCAAATAAATAAATAAATAAAATCTATAAAGTTGCTGATAAATAAAAATAAGATACATTGAAATTAATAAATGAATCCTAAACATATCTAGCACAATTGTTTATTCCTGCTCTTTATTAAATTTTGTCTTCTTAAGCAAGATAAACCTGTTGATCCAATAATGGTTGTTTTCTCTGCTTCCCTGAGTGGGAAGTGAGTCGATAAGAACTGAGCTTTTGCTTCTAATATAACACACTTGGGAAAGATGGAGCTATTGGAAAGCATAACCTGCTCTAAAGTGCATGAGCTTGCAGGAGAAAGGGAGAATGAGAACTTTACAAAAGTACTACTGTAGTCCACCATATCCATGGTTTCACTTCCCAGGGTTTCACTTACCTCTGCTCAACACCATCTGGAAGCAGATGATCTTCCTTCTGACATAAGTCAGAAGGTCAGTAGTACTTAATACTGTGTCACAATGCCTACATTATCCACCTCATTTCATTTCATCACGTAGATGTTTTATCATGTCACATCATCACAAGAAGGGTGAGGACAGTACAATAAGATATTTTGAGAGAGAGAAAGAGACAACACTCACATAACTTTTATTATAGTGTATTGTAATAATTGTTCTTTTTTATTAGTAGTTATTCTTGTTCATCTCTTACTGTGATTAATTTATTTTTTTTTTTAAGATTTATTTATTTATTTGACAGAGAGACACAGCGAGAGAGGGAACACAAGCAGGGGGAGAGGGAGAAGCAAGCTTCCCGCGTAGCAGGGAGCCCGATGTGTGGCTCGATCCCAGGACCCCAGGATCATGACCTAAGCCCAAGGCAGACACTTAATGACTGAGGCACCCAGATGCCCCTTACTGTGATTAATTTATAAATTAAACTTAATCATAGGTATGTATGTATAGAAAAAAAACCGTAGTATATTTAGGGTTCAATGCTATCTACAGTTTCAGGCACCCACTGGAGGCCTTGGGACACATTCCTCATGGATAAGGGGAACTATTGTATAATACAATGAGACTGCTATAGTTGGTACTCTTTTCTTGTTTGAACAATACCCTCTGATCCAACCTGACCCTTGTGAATTTCGCTGAGCAGAAGCTTGGCAAAAAACAAACAAACAAAACAAAACAAAACAAAAAACAAAAAACAAAAGTGTGGTGAAGTCAAGGTTCAAGATAATTAACTAACATGGCATCTTACTTTAGGCAAAACAACCAGGGAAGGAATTCCCAAACTATTAAGACATCCTGCACTGGAACCAAGGTGGGAAAATAAGAGGCATGGATAGTGGTGCCACATCATTCTTGCCTCAAAAATGGGTTGGTTCCCCCTTTGTTAAAAAACATGTTCTTGATGTTAACAACGCTCTTGATTATATTTAGACATGTGAGTGGATTAGAGAGGGTTAAAGAAAACTGTTCTTAATCCCTCTAGAAGCAATTTTGCCAAAGCTCTCCTCTCTAAGGCTAATCTTGTTTTGTGTGCTTTGGACCACATCCTGTTGTACCATTAAGCAATCTTGCACATGGCATTATCCTTTCTGAATCTCCACACTTCCCTCTGAAAACTTAGCATCACAATGTAAATATACTTATGATTGCACACTGTTAGATCCAGCAGCTTCTTTCCAGTTTGTCTTACTTAATCTCATTGCATTTTTAACATAGTGGACCACTCAACTTTCTCATATAACTTTTCCCTGGCTTTTGTAAATTGCATTTTCATATTTTCTCTCCTACATCCTTTTCTCCTTATTTTTTGTCTTTTCTCTGGTTCCTCCTCTTCAAATAACGATTAAATGACGGAGCTCCTCAGGACTAGTTTCTAGGTACTTTTCTTCTTCCTTAATATACTGTGTCTAATTAGGTGATTTCATCTACTTTGAGAACTCCAAAATGAGACTGTCTGCCAACAACTCCAAAATATCAATTTCTAGCATGAGACTTCTCTTCCAATTTTTAGAACCTCATAGCCTACAACCTACTGATTTTTATCTATAAGTATCACAAATAAAAATGTACAAATGAATCTGATAATCCTCCCCTTAATCTCTGCAACCCACTCCAACACTTGTACATAAAGTTTGTATCTAAAATTTTTCTTCGCAAATTAAATATTTGCAAAGGATGTAGTTTTTAGAATGTTATAAAGAGTGACATGTTAAAACATTACTCTTAATTTCAGTTTGCAGCCAGGAGGGAGTAACACGTATCAGCTTACCCTTGAGCAAAGAACTATAAATTTGGACAAAATATATGAAGCAACTGTTTTTAAGCATTGGACCCCAAATAGCACAGGGCTGTGATCCTTGAAAGAAAGGAAACATATGAAGTGACCTCCAGGTTCACCCTGGCTTTCTGCCTGAGGCACTTTCCAAGCCACAGCAGAAGTAATTAGAGGACAGAGAGTGGTGGTCCCCGTGGGCAAAGAAAAGAGTGAATGGCATTTGAGTTTACTGAAGTGGTTGGAGTTATCATTTGACTTATTATTATAAATACAATAACATACAATCAAACAAAACAACATTATTATAAGATTTTATACATGATATTAAACATAAATAAAATATTATTAGAAATGTATTTCTAAATGAGATGAAATACTTCTTTTTTCAATGATTTATTGACCTATTGATGTATATTACCTCTAGGTAGAAGCACTCTAGTTTTAAGTTTTATAAACAGTAAGTAACAACAACAAAAAGGCCACTCAATTTAAACAATAAGAATATAGAATTGGAAGATGGTTTTTAAATTTCAATGTCATTCATTTTAACCTACATTCTAGATATTACATAGCCATCCATCACAAAAATATTTATTAATAATCTCAGCTGATGACTAGTATGTGGAAAACAAATGATTTTTATATATTAATCTTATATCCATCCACTTTTCTAAACTTTCCTATTATTTCTAATAATTTATCTGTAGTTTATTTGGATTTTCTATGTAAAAAATTATATCATCTACCAGTTACAACAATTTTATTTTCTCCTTTTCATTCCTTAGATAATAATACTCTTGTCTTCTGTATTTTGAGCTAAAATACAATATTGAATAGAATTGATGATAGGAGTAACTTGTTTGTTCTAATTTTAAATGGAATGCTTCTTAAATTTCCCTATTTGGAATCATATTTGCAGTTAGTTTTTCATAAATGGTTTTATTAGGTTGAAGAAGTTGCCTCTTATTCTTAATTTATAAAAAAATTATTTCAAATTTTAGGTGTACTTTTACATTATTATCAAATGCTTTTCTGTATTTGTTGGGTATGATGCAATCTACTAATGCTAATATGGAGCTATCTTTACATACCTGAGACAAACTGAACTTAACCATAATATGTTTGTGGTTTTTTTTTTACTATGCTTCTATATTAATAGCAAAAAATTATTAGGTTTGCTAATATTTTATTTAGGAGTTTTGCATCTATAATCATCAGATAAATAGGTCTGTGAAGTTCCTTTTTTGTATTATCATTTCCTGAGTGTTTTAAAGATTATACTGACATCTTAGAATAAGGTGAGGAGTGTTCCTTCTTCTACCATTTATGAAAGAGTTTACATATGTATCAAAACACCAGACCATCACTCCATATCTCTAACCAAAAAGCTTAATTTATGCCTTCTTTAACTAACGGAGAATTACAATGGTCAGCTATAGTCACACTGAAAACAAATAGCTGATGACGTATGGCTTTTGGGGAAAGATCTACATTGGGTTATGATGGATATAGGTCCAGGAGAAGGGTGATAACGTTACAGAAGCGTGGTTTGTGTTGGTTACAGAGGTGGGAGTGGGATAATAATGGTCTTAGAAGCATAATTTGGAGTGAGGGCACTAAAAATTGGCTGTTTTCAAAGGTGTGTTCACAGAAATTGTCATTGATTAATTAAACAGGTTTAAAACCACTTCTTATACCGATTCTCTGTCACCAACTGGATGCCCTAAACTCAATTCAATTCTGACACTAATTACTCAGAGTTACCACAAGATCCAACAGGTTAAAGATTTCAGTCCCACAAGACTGCTCCCACTTCAGACACCAGTTGAAAGCCCTAGGTCCTCAGGCTACCTGTACTCCTGTCTGACTTTCTACACATTTTGGAGATGCCACAATCCTCTTGCCTCCCGATTTGATACTTTTCTAGGAAGACTCACAGAACTCAAGAAAGCACTGTACTTGAGATTACAGTTTTATTTTAAGGCTACAAGTAAGGAGTTTCCAAATGGAAGAGAATCACAGGACAAGGCTGGATAGGGGGAGGCAGGGGAAGAATTTTCATGCTTTCTGCTCCTGGAATACAGACACACCACCCTCCCCAAACATCAATGTGTTCACCAACCTGGAAGCTCTTTGAACCTCCTTGTTCAAGAGTTTTTATTGAGGCCTCATTACATAGGTATGGGTTAAATTGTTGGCCATGTAATTAAATTGAATCTCTAGCTCCTCGTCTTTCCCCAGTGGTTGGGAGGTAGGCCTGAAAGTTTCAACCCTCTTATTCTGTTTGGCCTGCCCCTTTGTTGAGACTTTCTGTGGGCCCAACATGAGTCACCTTGCTGGCATAAACTCATTGTCAAGATGGGCTTGTTATGAGTTAGAAAAGACACTTCCATCATTCAGAAAACTCCAAAGAATTTTGAAGCTCTGTGCCAGGAAGAGAGGGCAAAAACCAAATATACATATTTTATTATGCTACTATACACCTGGCTATAGAACAATCAACAGTTTCTTAGTAGAATGGGAGCTTATAAAATTCTCAGGGTCTCCTTTTTGTTTTTCCATCAACCAAAGCTGCCTATGAGACCAGCAAGGACTCCAGCTTTCCACTACTTTTACGAATTCCTCTTGAAAAATGCTCTTTTGTTTGCAGAAGTCGGATTTTCCATTGAGTTTCAGTCAGCGTGATTTTATCTTATTTTTGGCTTTGAATCATTTGTTGTATCATCTATTGGGACAAAGGTTATGTAGAATCATTTAATACGCTGGACAACAGTTATCAGATAACATTAGATGACTATGAGGAAACAGGTATGTATAATTAAAATATTATAAAAAGGGATTGGAAGGCTCTCTGGAAGATTTCCCAGGCCTGGGCAAGGAAATAAAGTTACAGATGAGGCATTAATTGGACATATCCTTTTCTATCCTAGAAAAGATGTCTTTTTAGTGTTTGTTTACTAAAAAAGGCCAATGTGTCCCAAATATGATGGGTTGCCTCATGGAAGAGTTTGTCAAGTGCCAATTTGGAACTATCTAGTGTTATCTTAATCTCATGCATTTTACAACTTGATTGTTTCCACTGTCTCTTTTCAGAATTTGGAGCCAAATCCTGAATATCTCCATGGATTTGTTTTTCTGCTCTATGAGGAGTCTTTGCTTTAAGACTTCAGTCATTACAGCCTATTAAGATTAATGATCTGCTAGCATGTTTTTCCTAGCTCCCCTATGAAGCACTCTCTTATATGTTCAACACAAGACAATCCAGAGCAAAATAAAAACACATGAGACTAGACTTTGTACAAAGAGTCAAACAAAAGGGAAGAAAAGGATAATCAGCTCAACTGAAAAAAAAATTTATCGATGTTGCAATAAAAAATCTAATGACTTTGTACAAAGGCCTATATCTAATTTTCTTTACCATATGATGTCCCTCCAAACCAAAAGGTCTAATAGCCATATACAATGATTTGGACCTAATTGCATTATATAAAGACCTATTGGTTATAAATGCTAGCTTTTAAAAAAATGTTAGGAACAACAATGCTACAAAAAGAATGTTCATTTTTAATCAGGCTCATCTGGCAGCAAATTTGAAGGACAAGGTATTTAAGCACAGGGTATCTGGTCAACATGCTTATTGGTTTGAGGGTTCCACAGAATGTTACAAACTGAAGGGCTGTGAGACTCATGTATACTCTTGTCAAGAAAAGTGAACTGCTGCCTATGTAAGATGTTGGCAAAGAGTTTGTTTTGTGTTGTGTTGGGCACAGGAGCAGAAGTGAGTTGTCATTCTCAGAGCGAGATTTATATTGGTTACAGAGACAGGAATGGATTGCTATTAATCTTTGAAGTGTGTTTTCTATTGGCTACCTAAGTGTGTTTTGTTGTTGTCGATCACACAGGTAGAAGTAGATTAATGTGAGTTTTAGAAGCATGACTTGTAGTGAGTTTGCTGCCAATTGACTGAACTTCAAAGTGTAAGGCAGTCGCTTATTGGTTGACTTTCTAACACAGGTTGACTGGATATAGGCCAACTAAATATGGTTAAAGCCACTTTTGGTGTTTACTTGTTATCTGGCTATACAAGGCACTTTTATTCTAGGAGTATGGTCTTAGAAAATTCCTAAGTTAGTGATTATCCATTTTTTGAAAGTTTAATAAAATAGCCAATGAGACTATTTGTGCCTTAAGTTTTATTTGGAGGATACTTTTGTTTAACTATTACTTTCATTCTTCTGTATTTCCAAGACCATTTAAGCTTTTAATTTCTTCTTTAAAAAAAAAAAGATTTTATTTATTTATTTGACAGAGAGAGAGACAGCGAGAGAGGGAACACAAGCAGGGGGAGTGGGAGAGGGAGAAACAGGCTCCCTGCTCAGCGGGGTTCCATCCCAGGACTCCGGGATCCTGACCTGAGCCGAAGGCAGATGCTTAATGACTGACCCACCCAGGCACCCCAGCTTTGAATTTCTTCTTGAATCTGATGTGGTAAGTTACAGTTTTCAAAGTATTTGTCTACTTGAAATAAATTTTCAAAATTGATATCCTGTATTTGTTGAGGAACTGGTCTGTGTATTACTGTCTAATTATTTTCTCTGTGGGAAGAAGGGAAGTCTGAGGATTCTTGCCCTGCCATCTTGCTCACATCACCACTACTCGATTATATTTTTGATACTCTGTTGTATCTTTACTTTCAATTTTATAATTTATGCTGTTTTCATTTTCTTTTTCTTTTTACTCTACTTATGCATAGTTACTCATTTTCTGAATTGAGGAGTTAGACATTTAGCTCATTCATTTATAGCATTTCTTATTTTTTAATCTGTACATTTAAAAGAATAATATTCCCTTAAATCATGGCTTATGCAGCCCTATACATTTTGACATGTAGTGTTTATTATCATATACTTCTAGCTCTTTTAAATTTTCCATTTTGATTTCTTTCTAACTTCTGAGTTATTTGGCAATTTTTTAAAAATTTCCAAGTATAAGTTAATTTTATTTATATTTTTTATTATTAACTTCTAAATTTATTGCTTTGTGGTCAGAGCATATGTTCTCTATCATATCTGGAAAATAGAATAGAAAAAAAGTAGAAGAGAGGTTTCAGTTCCAATTTCTACCAAAATGCTGAGCCAGCAGGGACGACAGGATCCTCCTCCCTTCTCCCTTATGCATTTCCAGATAGATTATCCAATAACCCCAGGGGAATATGATCTCACAGGCACACCGAGAGAGGGAGAAAGGGAGAAAAAGATTTTCAGAGCACAACTATTTCAAAACTGCAAATAAATTAGGATTCATATTCCAGTGGAAGCAGAGAAAGTAGAATAAATGATTAAATAATATAATTTAGAATTATAACTAGAAGAGAGAAGAAATGTTATTTAAAATATGCAACATGGTTAAGAAACATTAAGAAGAACCAAGCAGAAATATTGTGAAAGGTGTAATAGATTAAATAAATAATACAATAGTTGGTATAAATAAATAATCCATAAAGTACAGAACTGGAAGTTTAGTTTAAGGGACATTCCAGAAGGAATCAGAAAAGGATAAATAAATAGAAAACTTAAAGAAGAGTTGAGTGATATGTGGGAGAAAAACATAAATGAAACATCCTAAATGGTATTTTTGGAAAGAAAGACAAAAATTAAGAGGAGGAAACACTTGAAGAAATAATAAAGAAACATTTCCCAGAATTGATAAAAGAGTAAAAACCTCAGATTGAAAGGGTCTATAATATGCCAAAGAGGAAAGATAAGGAAAAAAACCTATGTCTGCATACAGTATAGTGAAATTTACAATAATCAAAGAAGAAAAGAAAATTCTCAAAGCTAAGAAGAGAAAATATAGCATATTAGAAGGAGCTAGAATATAGTTTACACTAAATCCAGAAACTCGAGAGCTTACAGAAACCTAGCAGCTGAGTCTTCAAAATATTTAGAACTCCATCAAGAGTAGAAGTAAGAAGGGGTAATAACTTTTTAGGGAACTTGGAAAAGAGAGGTTTGTATCTGTACCTGTAACTAAGCAACTTAGATAAAGTTAAGCTCTTGAAATTATTTTCACTTTAATAAATATAATACAACTACTGGTATGGTTTGCTGGTGAGTTGGCCCAAATCTTTCCAATTTGCCAGAGATTCCCACAATACCCTACTTTAGACTTCAGACTTTGTCAGTCCAATTCAACTCCTGTTATTACCTGCCTGGCCTCTCTAGGCCTTTCCATTTAAACCCCTATAATGATTAAGATCACAGATTCCGAAGTCAGGGGCCTGGATACTAACCCACGTTATGTCACTCACTGATTGTGTTATTTAGGATGAATTACTTAACTCCCCTTACGCTTCAGACTTTATATCCATAAAATGAAACAATTATAGTACCTGCTTCTTGACGTTGTTAGGAGAATGTGGCGCTGAGTGCACATGAAGCACACTGAACAGTCCCTGGCATATAGTAAGCAGCTACTAGTTGCTTATTGGCTAATAGTTGATACAGGCTACTAGTTCTGTTGGCTATATATTGGCTACTAGTATTATTGGACACTAGTACTATTATTATTGATATTAGACCATCAGATAAAGATTAAATTGTTGTATTCTACTGCTGACAAAAGACAATGGCAAAAACCAAAGAGTCAAAGTATTTTGTTCTGATGCCAAAGAGTGACCTCAGATCTTTAACGGCATTCGAAACCAGCAGCAGTGATACCCTGATGAAATCTCAGAAGTTGTGCCACACTCTGCGTGGTGCTGCGCCCGCCCCAGAGCACATCTTTCTGAGGTTCCGTCAGAGAGTGATGTGTGATTCTTGTTCAGCTTGGCTCGCTCTCCTCTCATCTTGTCCCAGGGTAAAGAGCTTCCACAGACTACTGCTTTGAGTCCTTTCTCTGATGTGCTCTCCCATGAGTTTTATTCATCTCAGCCTCCCTATACTGCTGAAAACCAAGCAGAGCAGACATCTGAGCAACCTCTTTGAACATAATAAATTCACTTCCAAGTGAGTGGTAAAAGATTTAGCATGGTAAAAACAATATGGCACAAATTGAACTTTGAAATGTCTGTTTGAAATGTTTGAAACTTTGGCTTCTTACCATCTTCTCTTGTTTTTCATTATAGGACTATCAAGAAAGGGCCTGAGGGAAAAACAAATTCCACTGAATTGCTGAATCTTTAAGTCTGGATTGTTACTTCAAAAAATTTCCTTTTGATAGTTAAACATGATAGTGAATGTGGACGGTGTCCAGAAATGAACTGAATGTGTGTGCAAGGGGAGAAAAAGAATCACGGTTGACTACTAGATTCTTAATTCAGCAACCAGATGAAATGAATGGTAGTACTACTTAATAAGATGGTATAAACTTGGGGAGGTACTGGCCAGGGCCTGGATAATGATTATCCTAAACTAGTAGACAAATGCTTAAGTTTGTTAATTTAGTGAATAATACAAGCATGGAGTATTCATTCTCTATAGTAGTATCAGTGAAATTCATATCAAGAAATATTGATGTTTACTGCAGCATTATTTACAATAACCGAAATATGGAAGCAGCCCAAGTGTCCATCCAAAGATGAATGGATAAAGAGGATGTGTGTGTGTGTGCGTGTGCATGCATATGTGTGTGTGTGTAATTCTATTTAATGGAATATTACTCAGCCATGAAAAAGAATGAGATCTTGCCATTTGCAACAACATGGATGAACCTAGAGGGTATAATGCTATGTGAAATAAGTCAGAAAAAGACAAGTACTGTATGATTTTACTCATACGTGGAATTTAAGAAACAAATCAAATGAACAAACAAAGAAAAAAAAAGACAAACAAAAAAAGCCTGAGTCTTAAATACAGAGAACAAACTAGTGGTTGCTAGAGAGGAGGTGGGTGGGGAACGGGTAAAACAGGTGAAGGGGATTAAGAGTACACTTATCTTGATGGGCACTGAGCAATGTATAGAATTGTTGAATCATTACATTATACACCTGTAACTAATATAACACTGTATTAATTGTACTTCAATTAAAAAATAAGGTAAAGGGCCGCCTGGGTGGCTCAGTCATTAAGCATCTGCCTTTGGCTCAGGTCATGATCCCAGAGTCCTGGGATGCAACCCTGCATCGGGCTCTGCTCCGTGAGAAGCCCACTTCTCCCTTTCCCACTCCTCCTGCTTGTGTTCCCACTCTCACTGTCTCTCTGTCAAATAAATAAATAAAATCTTAAAAAAATAAAATAAAATAAATATAAATAAATAAATAAGGTATGAAAAAATATTGAAAATAGAACTGGGCCTGAATCTATAACTGTCTCCTCTTAAATCTAATAATAGCAAATTAATTTATGTGAAACATCTCACATGTCAAATTAAATTAATGATGTCCATTTATATAATGATAGTTTTATAGTTATATAGCACTAAAATTCTTTTCACTTTTATAATTTTATGGAAGTATATAAACAGAAATGTCTATTTTAATTTGCTATTTGCATATAATTTTTTCTTTATAGTTCACACTTTTAGTATCCTATTAAACAAACTGTTGCCTACAAGGTGACTTACAAGGTCACTAAGATGTCATCCTCTGTTTTTCTCTAAAACAGCACTGTCTGATAAAATTTTCTGTGATGGTTAAAATGTCCTGTTTCTGCACCGTCCAATATAGTAGTTACCAGCTACACATGCTTATGCTCAGCACTTGAAATGTGACTAGTATGACTTAGGAATTGATTTTGCAAATTGTTTTTCAAGAATCAATGGCTCATAGCTATTATATGGGACAGCACCACTCTAAAAACTAAGTTTTCTTTTTCACATTTACATCTTTTGTACACCTGGCATTGACTTTTGTGTGTGACATGAAGTAAAGCTCAGAAGGCTAAATGAATATTATCCCCAATACCTGCCACCCCAGTCTTAATCGGTGGTGGAAGAATGGTCTCAGAACTGTTTGTGTCAGTTGGCCATTTAAGTTTAATAGTAAAAGACTGGTTAATGATAACAATGCATAGTAAAACCTTCAGAAGGAAAGGAGAATATTTTGTGGACCATTTGTTTTTGTGTGTGTGTGGCAGTTTTAAGTTATTAGTTTTTAAAATCAGTACTTTTTAATGGAAACAACTTGACCAAAAATCTGTCACAGAATTTTGAGACCCATTAAAACAAAAGTTTAATGAGAAAAAAAAAAAGTCAAGGTACTTTTTCTGTATATAAATATGCAGTTGGTGAAGCACATTTTTTATAAGATCTTATGTTTTTCTACCCACTTACTACAGAGTTGTTTTTGTTAAAAAGCAGAGGACTTTAATATGTGGGTTCTTATAGATTCTCTATTTTGTTTCTGCTAACACTCATGGCTCTTTTTATAGTCAGTAAGGATTTTATGAAGATAAATTTCATGGTAGTTCTTACTATAACCAGTCAGTTTTTACCAGCACACATTCCATTTTGTCATATTTCTGATTGATTCAAACACTTTATTACATCGTATTTTCAATGTTAACTTGATCAGTAAGGATAGAAATAATAAAAAGTCTGGGATATAAGCAATGTCCTTAAGAAAATGACAGCATTAATGTCATTAAGAAAGAATATAATTAATAAAATGACATCTTTTGCTCAGGATTATAGAATTATTTTGGTATGGGGAAAAGAGATACAAGACTGGATAGATACAATCACTAGTAAAAAGCAGATTGGAAGCTATGGTAATCTTAGAAATCTTCAACTTGACATGGGTATTGTAGGTACCAATGATTATGAAATGAGAATTTATTTCTTTAAATATTGAATTAAATGCTTTGAAAATATTTAGTTGTGATAGCACCTGGTCAGAAAAGTCCATTTTTACCTTTTGAAACGAAACCTCTGTGTAAGGGAAAGTTTGAAACAACAGTCTCTATTAAGTTAAACTGCATAGAGAAGGCAAGTAAAATCCTAAGTTACCGGCAAAAGCACAAATTACTGATGATCTGGACTCCAGTGAAACTTTTGCCATTTTTATTGTTTTGTTGTTGGCTATTTTCTTTTGGAGAGAAGTGTGAGGAATTAGATTGTTTCATTAAATAAATGTCATTTTGGAAAAGAGCTCTTTTCAGCAGACTGATTTCCTTTTGGGGACAGACATTATACTTGTGTGAGAAAGTTTTATGAATTAGATCCTATACTTGTTAAATACTGAATAGAAATGACAACAATGTACATTCTAGGGACCAAGTTCTGATATGTCATTATTGGAATATGCATCAATATTTTCCACTTGTAACTAATAGCAATATTGTTTTAATGGGTGCTGTTAGAGTAGACATAATAAGGAGATGACTACATTCTCTTTACAAATTAATTTCTGCTTTAACGTATCTTATTCATATCCAGTGTGGAGGTTTTGTAATGTTCTTTAGCAAATAAGCCAGTAAGTACTCTCACCATGCACAGCAGTAAGTCATATGTCCATCTGTTTAGGTCATGATTCTCACTTTTGGAAAGTCTTAATTGATTTAAAAACATAAATATAACTTTTTTTTTTTTTACTTTTACTTAATGAGTTCTCATCACGTTTGTGGTTTAATTGCAAAAGACGTAAAATGCTTACACCATAGATTAAAAATAACCCACACAGTATCCATTTCTATGAAGTGCCACGCAGGATGCGTGCACCTTTTTACTCAGGTGTTTAAACATGCCGTGCTGGGGAAAATACAGAAGGAGGCACGAGGCCTGGGTTTCTCTCTGTGGAGCCAGTATAAATTTGACACCAAAACATTTGAGTAAACAAATGCCACCTTCGTTTGCTTCTCTAAATCAAATTAAAGGTGCTGTAAGCTTTTCTACCCGTCCAAATATTGGGTGGTCTGATCTTAGTCATTATCAGGGCCTACACAGTGCCAAACCCAGGGACAAACCCGGTCCCTGTGCCCTCAGGGCCACCGCGTGTAATTTGCCCCGTTAATTCCTCCCAGGCAACTGCACTCCTTCTCTCCTACCAGGATAACAGCTGCACATTTTTTTTTTCCTAAAAAAACACTTAACCTCTAGATAAGGTCTAGAAAACCAACTTCTGTTTGTTTGTTTGTTTGTTTTTCTTGTGTGAGCCTGGGTGGGAGGGCAGGTGAGAATATGATCCTTCCTTTTTAAATTTCCACTGAGGTTCTATATATTACCTATCAATGTGTGAGATAAATATGCATATGAAAATTCTCATAAGAAATAACCAGGAACCTGACTACTGACTCTCTTTACCTACGAGAAAATAGAAGAAAGTCCAGAGGATGGAGAAAAAGAGAACTCAGGAGTGAGACAGAAAGAACTCTGAACTGGATCCGTCTCTTGTTCAGGAAATCCTGAGAACAATCGAACGGCTGACAAACTGCTTGTGTGGTGGGGGGAGCCTAGGTGTAGGGGAAACCCACATGCCCAGAGTTGATTTGGTTTCACTGTGCAAGCAATTCCAAAGTGTCTCCTGTATCCGGAAGTGGGCCATGCAAGACTGAGGGGTAATTTGAGGTACTGTTCAATAGGGCTGGAAGAGGGAAGAAATCTCAGGAGAAAGAGACTGGCTGGTTACTTCTAGAAACCCAAGGATGAGAAAAGAGTCCCAGTAGACCAGTCAGAGGAAATAGACACGTCTTCCAGGATCCTGCTAGATTCAGAATAAGAGTCTGGAGAAGAGAGAGAATCCTTTTTAATATTTTGCCAAGTCTAGATAATAGGAAGTCTTCACTGTGAAGTGAGAAGTGTCCTACTACTACCCTTATCTACCTCTCCTCCTCCTGACCACTTTAGATCCTGGTAGGAGTGAAACAGCACAGTGGAGTGACAGAGGAGGGGAGGTACGAGCATTTAGAAGCAGAAGGCCTGTGGCCTCGTCTTTGTTAGCTTCTAGCCCAAGGCTGGTTTCAGCTGCAAAAAGATTAAATGCTAGGTTAAACCTAGAGTGGCGCTATTTACTAAACTGTATTTGCCCCTTGTGGCCATAAGGCATCTTTTAACTAAACATCAGCAGAAAAGTCTTGCAACTAACTGAAGTTTTCACTCCAGGATAGAGGAGCATTATTCTCCACTGAATAAAAGTTAAGGATCAGAGTGAGACGAAAGTATATTGAGGGGCGCCTGGGTGGATCAGTTGGTTAAGCGTCTGCGTTCAGCTCAGGTCAGGATCCCAGGGTTCTGGGATCAAGTCCCGCATCGGGCTCCTTGCTCAGTGGGGAGCATGCCGCTCCGCTCCCCCTGCTTGTGCTCTTGCTCTCTCTCTGACAAATAAATAAATAAAATCTTAAAAACAAAAAGTATATTGAGTATTCCAGTCACACAGATAATAATAACTCCCTGCCTGTTTTGTATGATTATTATTTGTTAAGTCTTTTTAAAAAAAATACCAAGCTCACTATAATTTGCTACCATTTGGAATGATTATTTGGGCCTCATTAAAAAGATTACTTTATTGAACACTTATAATATGCGAGGTAGTGACCAGTTTTAGTTTGTAGAGCTCAAAGACTGTATGGGAGGGAGAAAGAAAATAGAACTGTATTAGCAAGTTGGACAAGAACAAGAGGAATCTTGGAACACCGGGGTGGCTCAGTCAGTTAAGCATTCGACTCTTGGTTTCAGCTCAGGTCATGATCTCGGGGTTGTGAGATTGCACCTCAAGTCCGGCTCCGCACTGGGCGTGGAGTCTGCTTGGGATTCTCTCTCTCCCTCCCCCTCTGCCCCTCCCCTCACGTGTATGTTCTTTCTCTCTCTTTGTCTCTAATAAATAAATAAATAAATAAAATCTTGAAAAATATATATCTTAAAAAAAAAAGAATGAGAGGAAACTTAAGTATGATACCCAATGTAGGGAAAGAAATAGGTGCTGAACTCAGAAATAACATGATTAGAACTGCTTTAGGAAGATTATTCTGACAACAATTTGTAGAATTTTTTTTTTTTTTTAACAATTTGTAGAATTAATTGGAGCAAGGGAGATCTCAGAAAATTACTTTACATTTAAGTTTTACCTTTTTTAGAAACTTTTTCTGATCTTTACCCCATGTAGCAATTAGTGATTTTTTTCCTTCATTATGTTATATTAGTGGTTTAATATACATATTTTTGCATTGTACTGTAACTGGGTGTTCTCCAGTTTTCATTTGTAAGTTTTATAGAACTCTCTGTGAGTTTTGTCTTCAAGAAAGTTTGAAATAATATATACTAGATCCATCTGTTGAAGAATCCCCATACATAATAAACGTTCTCAACCTTCTTAGAAGTGTAGTTAAGAAAACCATTTAACTCATTTTTATTCAAAGTTACCCAAATTTATCTAACCTCTAAACTTTTTTTTATAGATTCATCTATTTTTTCCCAGATTCTGAGACCAATGAAGATTGAGGCTAAATTTTATTTAATCTATATACCAGGTAAAACTGCAACTTAATTCACAGTTATATTCTAGAAAGAGTAGATAATATTAAAGGATAGATGGCATTGTTCATCAGAGAATCCTGGAAGGTTGGGATAAGAAAAGGTGAATGTCAGGCTGAGTTTGAAACAAGATCTTGGCAAGAGTTGAATTGTTCTAATAGAGTGATGGGTAATTGGGCTTTCTAGTGACAACTCATAAAGAATGGTTGGAAGGAGGGGTGAAAAATAAGCGGGGAAGTCAGAGCCCATGTGGACAGAAGTCAAAAAGGAAACTTTTAAGAGAAAGGATGTATAATACATTCTTCAAACATAATTATCTGCTGTGATGTCAACCCCCTACCTTTCTCAAATACCAGAAACGTCTATAAAGTTCTATGCTATTGTGGGGATTGTTGTGTGAGTAAAAAGGGAAAGGGCCAAGCCTATTGCCTTTGCTGCTCAAAATTTGTTGATATATTATTGATATATGTAGAATGGACCTATACCACGTATCATAAGATCTGAGTGAGAGGTTCCCATGCAAAGTCAGCCCTATAAATTTTCATGATAGGTCTTAAAGAGAGGATTGGCTTTTCTGCAGAACTCATAATAGGACCTTAAGCTACTCTTATCCAACATATTATATTGGGGGGCATATTGACTTTAGCTGACATCTACCAACAGCAAAGCCTAATATTTTGCTTAGTATGATTTTGTAAATATATATATATATATATATATATATATGTATACACACACACACACATACACACACACGTATATGATATAACATATAATATATACATATAAATGTAAATGAGGATTTAAAATATTAAAATTTGGGGGAGGGAAATCACATAATTAATAATTTTTGTTTTCACAATACATGAGTACACTCTCTTTGCAAAAAAAAAAAAAAAATTTAACTACCTAAAGTTTCCCTCATATCAACATTTCTAACTGGGTACTCATGAAAAAAACTAGTTGACTTTCTAATATCTATATATAGGTTGAGCCATATGAAATTGCCTTCTTTGTCAATCAAAAATAGCTGAATATTGACAATTTCATATGGTTCTAATTAACATTTTAATTTTGAGATTTTAAAAATACTATTCTACTCTAGTTATCTAATGGCAATTGTGTTATTCATCACTCAAATGTCTTAAAAAACTTTCTGTTATAGCTCATAAAGGATTTTTTTTAAACTAATGAATGATATTCTGTAGTACAGAATTATCTAGTTAGTCTCTAAATAATGACCATTTAGGTCCTGTTACTTTTATCACTATAGCTTATTGTACATAATTCCTTGGACAAATGAGTGTTTCTAAGTATATCCTAGAAGTAAATTGTTAGGTTTAAAAGAATAAACATTCTTTTTTACTAGCTATTGCCAAATATCATTGCATACTTACAATCCCAGAAAAACATGATGTATTTTATTTTCCACAATCTTAATACTTGAAATTTTCCCATTAAAATTTTTTTTGTCATGTTTGAAGTTAAAGAACTCTTTAATTGTTTTAATTTATGTTACCCTATTTCCTAGTGAGATTAGGCATCTATGCTGGCTATTTGAAATGAGTCTCCTGTAAATTGTGCAGAGCTTTCGCATACAGAAGAAATCCAATACTTTTAAAACAGGCATTTCCTAAATATCCCAAACAGTTATGTGCAAAAAAGGAAATAACTCTTCTATGTAATGCCTTTACTTTTGCAGATGATTTAAGCTGCTGAATTTTTGGCAAGTGCTGTTTCTAACCTTCCCTTTCCCCTTCTTCAAATCAGATCAGTTATAATTTATTAACTCAATAAGCATTTGAGGTCTTAAACGTGTTTCCTAAAAATGAATGATTTCTCTTTTAAATCAGATATTTTCATTCTCAGTCAGAATTTATTCTTGAATTTCACACCTGCCCAGTATTTACTTTAAAATGAACTTTTTATGAATTTTGATCACTTCCTTAGAAATGTGTTAATGTGGGTAACACAAACCGTCTGTTTCAAACCTCTGGCTTACATAGGTAGGTTCTTTTCCTTCCTGAACTTGATGGGTGTGCTAACCCGTACTGCTTGGCACCCCAAAAATTCTAGCCCAAATGCATCCTTTTCTAGTGCAAAAACGGGTGTTTCACAGATTGTAATACCTGGGCTCAAGTTTCAAAACTGGACCGAGAAAATGGAGTAAGAGTGACCTTTAGTGGCCACTCGGAGTAATCACAGAGGGATGCAATCCCTGTCTCAAGAGGATAGATGGACAGTCTGTTGGCAGGACGACTTAAAGCAGCAACGTAGTACATTAGAACTGGCTAGCCAGGACACTTTTTACATTATTACATTCTAACAAATCAAAACCCGATGAGTCACTGTTCAGAGAACAGCCGAAAAGGTGCATTTTTAATTATAAATGGAAATCCAGTCACACCTATTAAAGTGAATCCAGAACTTCAATGCCTAAATCCCTCATACAAATAGATTGGAAAAGTACCATTTAGTTGAGGCAAAAATCCTTTGCTTTCCATACGTTAGTAAAAGCCACCTGGTAATCTGTTGAACCTCAGAACTATGCAGCAGGGGGAAGAGTTATTCCTTAGCACCACGTTTGATCTTGGAAAAGAAAACCTTTGCCCACTTAGAATTAAAGTCATTTCTTGATGAGAATTAAATCCTCAAAATATACTTTTTTGTTGTTGTCATTGTTGTTGTCGAGGGACATCAGTGCCTGCCTCTATAATTCCACCTTTAAATGAAGAGAATGTCTGCATAATTAAGACATTTGGCTCATTTTCTACTTAGGTATGCTTTTTTAATAACTTAGTTTTGTTTTTTCTTTTTTTGTCACAGATATGTTAAAGGATAAACAAATTTCTGGAACACTCCTATTAAAATCATATCGTAGCCTTTTTTCCAAATTAGGATTTTCAGCATTAGAAATAATATGTACATTCATATAAATACTTTACAGAACACTATGCTTTGTTGTGATGAATTGTAATATTGCTCATGTAATTAAAATTAATTTTTTAAAAAAATGTTTTCTGATAAAATCCATTGTTGTTTATGATGATAGACTTTTTAATAAGAAGGGGAGACCAAAAATGGTTAACACTTTAAGATAGAATCAAGGTTTCTGAATCAGTGTCTTTTAGATTGGCCCATTCTAAAAACTCATGACATTTATAAAACATGAAAGACGGATAAAGCAATGAAGTTTGATAGAAAGGCCATCATACGGAGAATCGATTTTTTCTTTAATTTTAGTTGGCATACCAGTTTGATTTCAGGTATTTACCAGAGAATACTAAGTAATTAAATGACAATATAATATCTTTGAAAATTATACTATATACATGCAAGATATAAATTATAACTCCAAAATTGAGTGGATAATTGAAATTTATTTTACATATTTCCTTTAAAATATATATGTATATATGTGTGTGTGTATATATATATATATATATATATACACAAATATATGTATATACATATATACAGATTCTGACTCAATGAATGTTCCATTATTTATTACCATGAAACAAAATCCCTAAAAAGAGTAACATAAAACAACAACTATTTCATTATGTTCATGATTTTGAGGGTGAAGAATTTAGGCAGAGCACTGCAGGGTGATGGGTCTCTTTCCAGAATGTCTGGGGCCTCAATCTGGGTAGCTCTAACAGTTGGAGACAATAGAGATGGCGTTATGAATGCCATATTGGTTTTATCTGTCAGCAAGATTCCACCATTCTTCTCCAAATGGCCTCTCCACGTGGCTAGCTTGGGATTCTTCATAGCATGGGAGTGTCAGACTGCTTATACTGGTGGCTCAGGGTTTTAAGAAGGAATGTTCCAAGAGACATATCTGTTATCAAAAAAAGTCTAAATTTATAGTGAGGAACAAAGACCCGACCTCTTGATGGGAGGAGTGTCAAAAAATCTTTGGTCATTTTTAACCTACCACAAAGACGGAAAATTTGCCCATGACAAATTTTAGCTCTCCACAAAGCTGGAGCAATGCCCAGGGCCTACTTCCACTCTTATGTCAGAATTCATAAACTGGATAATGAACCAACTGTCTATTTCCATTACTAGCAGAGACATTAAGGCAGCATGATGATAGAATGCAATAAGATAAATCCATAACTAAGTAAAAAGGTGTAGTTGGTCATCTGGTATCTTTATTTACTTTTTCAGACTTCCATTTTCTCATTATCTTTCCCCTGGATTCCAGATCTTTTGAAGCCTTTAATGAGCTTCAAAAACCAAAGGCCAAATATCAACCATGCACTTTCACGGCCATTTTTATGGCCATCATTAAGTCTTTATGTCCAGTTAATTGAGCAATCACATTGGAAATGTAACAATCGTAATATATGTTCCTTTATTTATTTCCATAATAGGAATTTTGGGAATTTGAGGAACCAAAGAAATAATAACAACACTTTTTTTTTTTTCTCACCAAGTGTGGAATGACTTATGATATAAATGTAAAAGCCGTACTGATAAGATTAAAATGTCAATTTTACTACTAATAAATCTAAGTTTAAATTGTGGCTGAGTTAAGCAATCTAATCAGCTTTCTCTCCTACATCCTTCTGAGCTGAACTAACCCTGGAACTTCAAGTCTTCTTGTTAAGCTTGCTGCATGCCAGAAGCAATTGCTGCATGACCAAAGGACATATACCAAAAATAGAGAGGGGCTGATCCATGCATGCTCTTCTCACTCACCAAGTAGGAAAATCACTCTGAGGAAAGGTGAGTGAGGGCCTGAAAATAAGTCACAAGGGTTATTCTGGGGAATAAATTTTCCTTCTAAGTTATTATTGGCAACTAAAATCTAAAACAAATCAAAACCACAATGAGATACCATCTCTCACCAATCAGAATGGCTAAAATACCAAGTCAGGAAATGACAAATGTTGGCAAGGATGCGGAGAAAGGGGAACCCCCCTACACTGTTGGTGGGAATGCAAGCTGGTGCAGCCACTCTGGAAAACAGTATGGAGGTTCCTCAAAAAGTTGAAAATAGAGCTACCATACGATCCAGCAATTGCACTCCTGGGTATTTACCCCAAAGATACAAAGGCAGGGATCCGAAGGGGTACGTGCACCCCGATGTTTATAGCAGCAATGTCCACAATAGCCAAACTATGGAAAGAACCAAGATGTCCATCGACAGATGAATGGATAAAGAAGATGTGGTATATACATACAATGGAATATTATGCAGCCATCAAAAGGAATGAAATCTTGCCATTTGCAACGATGTGGATGGAACTGGAGGGTATTATGCTGAGCAAAATAAGTCAATCAGAGAAAGACATGTATCATATGACCTCACTGATATGAGGAATTCTTAATCTTAGGAAACAAACTGAGGGTTGCTGGAGTGGTGGGGGTGGGAGGGATGGGGTGGCTGGGTGATTGACACTGGAGAGGGTATGTGCAATGGTGCGCACTGTGAATTGTGTAAGACTGTTGAATCACAGACCTCTACCTCTGAAACAAATAATATATTATATGTTAAAAGGAAAAGAAGAAGATATTAGGAAGGAAAAAATGAAGGGGGCAAAATCAGAGGGAGAGATGAACCATGAGAGACTATGGACTCTGAGAGACAAACTGAGGGTTCTAGAGGGGAGGGGGGTGAGGGGATGGGTTAGCCTGGTGATGGGTATTAAAGAGGGCACGTTCTGCATGGAGCACTAGGTGTTATGCACAAACAATGAATCATGGAACACTACATCTAAAACTAATGATGTAATGTATGGGGATTAACATAACAATAAAAAATTTTTAAAAAAGAATAATATCCCCAGTTTATTGATGGGACAGATTATAAAATAAAAAAAGCTCCTGTGATATTTAGTTGTCACCTCCTCAAGCTCAATCCTATTTAAAGCCTAATTATAATTCACATTCATAACAAAACAGGCTTGACATCATCTGATAGTCTACCAACTCTGCTTTCCTGAAGATGAAGGGAAACTAGTGAGATATTCATGAAGGAGAATAACAAAACAAAAATGTATTAATGGTAACATTTTCCAGCACAGCTCTCATTTCCCAAAGAAAGAAGGCAATATTCAAAATATTTTCTATGTAAATGGTATCCTTTAGAGTTCTGTGACTGCTCTTACCCAAGTTTCACATATTTTTAATAAAGGAATTTTGCTGTAATTTTAAGAAAGATTCTCAAATAAATGAAATATGTTACTTCATTTACTTACTCAAAATATATTTGAGTAGCTAATATATTCCAGCTATTCTAGGTATTAGAGATTCAGCTTTGAACAAAAAAAGTACTTTCTTTAGGAGTATATCTTCTAATGGATAAGACATACAATAAACAAATAATATAATGGTATAATAAGAAGAGTGTACTGGCAAGCCACTGGAGAGTTTTAAGCAAAGATACAGTGTTCACCATACTTTGAATCTTTGGCCAATGCATGAAGAATTGGCCAGGTAAGGGGAAGACAAAAATGGGAGAGGGAAGGAAGCATTTAGAAGAGAGAAACATAAAGAAGATGTGGTATATATATATATATATACAATGGAATATTATACAGCCATCAAAAGGAATGAGATCTTGCCATTTGCAACGACATGGATGGATCTGGAGGGTATTATGCTGAGCGAAATAAGTCAAACAGAGAAAGCCATGTATCATATGACCTCACAGATATGAGGAATTCTTAATCTCAGGAAACAAACTGAGGGTTGCTGGAGTGGTGGGGGGTGGGAGGGATGGGGTGGCTGGGTGATAAACATTGGGGAGGGTATGTGCTATGGTGAGCGCTGTGAATTGTGTAAGTGTTGAATCACGGACCTGTACCTCTGAAACAAATAATACATTATATGTTAAAAAAAAAAAAAAGAAGATAGCAAGAAGGGAAAAATGAAGGGGGGGATATCAGAGGGGGAGACGAACCATAAGAGACTGTGGACTCTGAAAAACAAACTGAGGGTTCTAGAGGGGAGGGGTGTGGGGGGATGCATTAGCCTGGTGATGGGTATTAAGGAGGGCACGTTCTGCATGGAGCACTGGGTGTTATACGCAAACAATGAATCATGGAACACTACATCAAAAACTAATGATGTAATGTATGGTGATTAACATAACATTAAAAAAAAAAGAACATACAGAATATTAAAAAAAAAAAAATCTGCCCCGGTGACATATTTAGTTCATACTGATATATGGATGAATGTGTGTGTACGTGATGCCCAAGTGCCCTGCCCCCCTCAATGGGAGATCCCTTGATGGAAGATTGTTTAGAGAAGACTTCAAGTGAGCTCAGATACCAGAAGGATTGCATTCTCTGGGATCTATCCTGATATCTCCTCTGGGGCTCCAGACTGATAATTAGGGTCAAATCTAATTACCCCAACTGGGGAAGTGCTGGGCCTGCCAAGTGAGAGGAGAGACCACATGGCCTAGGACTGCAAGACCTGGGTGTCAGATATGCTTGGAAGTGCATCCTGAGGGTGCTGAATTGAGGAGAGAAGACCATAAAGCTAGAAAATGAAGATTTGGTCAATATGAGGGCAGTTTCTCATAATTCAGAATTAACACCCTGGCAAAGGCCACAAAGGACAACAACTCATGCTTCCATAAGTGTCCTAATACATACTAGGATGGCTCTGGGAAGCTTGGGAAAAATGATGACCCACGTTCAAGAAAGTAGAGATGCCAGAATTGCCATGCCAGACCGCAGAAGAGACGATCAAAAGGCTCAGAGCAGTGGGCATGCTATAGCAGCCCAGAAGATCTACTAGCTGATTCTGTTCCTCGATGCCATGAAGGTTACTCTGCTTATCAAGGTAATAATTGAATGGGTTAGTGGGAAGGCATCAGTTCAGTATCAGTTCTCCAGGACTGACATGGGAGAGGCTGTTAACAAAACTGTGCTCCCTCATAGTAATGGGGGCTGAGATCGCAGAACAGACAGAGCGCGTGGAAGCAGTTACCTATCAGAAGCAACAGGGCAGAATTACCTTATAGGACAGAAAGGCTGCAATGGCACTTAGGGTGGAGCAGGGGAGACTAAATGACAGAGATATGTAGTTACAAGATTAAAGATGGGTAGGCAGAGGACTGAGGTCATCCACTCCAGTGGAGAGTCACAGTCATTTCTCCAGTTTCCAAACCTTAGCTAGTTCTTAGACACAGAACCTATCAACTGGAAGAGAAGCCAGATATCCATGAGGAAGGACCCTGTAACACCATGGTGTGTCTGTACAGTAGTGATTACCTCAGTCTTTTATAAAAGGACCTATGGTCATTTACTCAAGTAAATGCACACCAGACAAAGGAGAGCCTAAATCTTTTCAGAACTGCTGGAGTTGCTGATGATACGGGGCGCCCCAATGTGCTGTAGCAACATGCCTGTTAGAGAAGGCATATATGAGGGTGATAAATGGAATTGTACGCAGGTCCATCTCACACTGGAACTGTTGGGCTCACAGACCCACCTGCTGTGTGTTCCCCTGGTTTCTGAATGCATCATTGGGATGAATACAGTAGGCCATTAGCAGAATCCTTTCACTGCTCCCTTGACGTATATAGGAAGAGCTGTTGTAATAGCAGAGGCCAAGTAGAAGCCCCCTGAAGCAGTTCCTCTTCTCTCACCAAGATAATAAATTAAAACCAGTAGCTCATTCCCAGAGAGAATGCCAGAGACTAGCACCTCCTTCAAAAATGTAACAGACTCAAAAGATACAGAACTTAAAGGATCTTGATTGGAGTGATTATTCAAGTGTAACACATTTGTCAAATCTCATTGACTTAAAATGTGTGCATTTTATTGTATGTCAAATTTACATTAATGAAGTTGATTTTAAAGAAAACAAAAACTGACTCTATCCACTTGGTCAGCCTGTGTGAAATCCATCTCCCCTCCTAACACATTACATTGAACTGTTCCGTTCTGTTGCAATATGTGTTTGTTTAATGTGCTTCAAAAACGGTCATATTTTACAGAATTAAGCTATCTGTGGAAGCTGGCAGTATAATGGGAAGAACTGTGAAGGTTTTCCCTGGGTTTAAAGAAATCAAATGATATATACCTCTCAGATCAGATTTTTAGTTTTTAGTAATACTGGCCTCCAATAGCCACATCTACAGGAAAAAACACAAACCCAGAGTTTAAGAAGACAAAAATCAACTGTGGACTTGGTTCTGTTTGCAAATATTTGGGGAGAGGTATCTGTGCTAGTATAATTACTGAGACGGTTGGTGTTGTTTAATAATTATGTTACAGGGGTGCCTGGGTGGCTCAGTGGGTTAAGCGCATGCCTTCAGCTAAGGTCATGATCCCAGGGTCCTGGGATCAGGCCCCGTGTCAGGCTCTCTGCTCAGCAGGGAGCCTGCTTCTTCCTCTGCCTACCATTCTGCCTACTTGTGCTCTCTCTCTCTCTGTGTCTCTCTGTCAAATGAATAAATTAAATCTTTAAAAAAATAATAATAATCACGTTACAAAATTGTAAAGATTCCGGGGGTTGACTTCTAACTCTAGCGCACAGTAACCCTGTTAATTTTAGTGCAGTGTTTTCTACAATGCAATGTTTTTTAGGAATGTACATTGAGTTTGTAGCAGAAAGGTCTGTTCTAAGATCTTTCAACACTTTTTTTCTTCTTTCAGCACTAATAAGTGGTTCTTTATTAGTGCTTAGTTTTAGTTTTATATTAATAATTTATTAATAAGTAGGTATTTTATAAAATCACAGACATGCTTTAGCAAATATTTTAGCTGCATAAATGCACGAGAAAATCTAAGTCTTTATCAGTATCTGACATCAGATGTCCTTCAATAACAGTAGTCAAAGAAAAACACCCTGTACTGATCATAGGACACCTTAGATTTCTTTGCCCAGTGTCAGGACAGAATAGAGCCATTTTGTAATGCAATGAAATTACACATGTGTTTTTCTGCATTTTTTTAAATTAGGCTACTGCCTTTGTAGTGATAGTATAATTTTGGAAATTTTTAAAGTGCAGAAAACTATATATTTTAATACAATGAATAAAGAACATGGTATATTTGCATCCTCATTTTACTTATTAATGGTGTCTTTCAAGCAAGTAGGACTAAAATTAAAGAGCCGTAATTAGTTTTTGTGTAAAATCTTTTCATACACGAACTGTTTTATTTTATTTCAGAGGCTTAATTTTTTCCTAATTACAGATTGCATTATGCACTTGAAAATGAAAGGCAGCTTCATGCTAGGAAGTCATTTTCTCATGTCCTTTCACAATATGATGGATTTACACTGAATACAAATTGAGCCAGGTGCTTCCCTGCGCCCCCACCCCCGCCTTGCTTTCTTTCCCGCAGTTTAACACGTTTTAACACAAGTACAATTTGGGCCTACTGTGCTTCCCAGTATTCCTTGATGGCAGCTGTTCACCATCAATAAAATGGTAGTTCTTCCTCATATCAGTACTTTCTTTCTTTTGCCTCCATGAATTTTTGAAGTTTTGTCTGAAGAGCTGAGGCATGCAAATTGCTGCTATCACAATGGTAGCATCTGGTCGAAAAGGGTCTCCCAAAAGAATCTTAACAAAACACAGCCTTTATGTCGAAACTCAGCTCCAGTCCAAAACTTTTTCAGACACACCCAACTTTACTACTTCTTATTTAATACTTCAGTGTCTTTTCTGGACACACTCTTTGGTGAAACATCCATCTGATTATTGAGAAAAGTAAAGACTTAAAAATGACTCTGATAGGGGCGCCTGGGTGGCTCAGTCGTTGGGCGTCTGCCTTCGGCTCGGGTCATGGTCCCAGGGTCCTGGGATCGAGCCCCGCATCAGGCTCCCTGCTCAGCGGGAAGCCTGCTCCTCCCTCTCCCTCTCCCCCTGCTTGTGTTTCCTCTCTCGCTGTGTCTCTCTCTGTCAAATAAATAAAATCTTAAAAAAAAAAAAATGACTCTGATAGCTCTATCGTTCCTATCATCATTTTTGCTCATCAGAGCTAACGCCCATTTTGAGTTCAATAAATGCTAGTTTTGCAAAGCTATTTAATGAAGAGACCAAGTTTAAACTTTATTTCCTCCTTTAATGCAACCAGAGGTTATGTTTGTTTAGAAAGCTAACATCTATCCAGATTATACGCTCTCACCAGTGCCAGGCCAAAAAACACAGGCCCCAAACCACTCATTCCGTAACTCCCTCATTTTCTGACCTATGGCTGTTATTGTAGGAACAGGATCTATTAAGAAATTGCCTCTGGTGCAGTCAGGGAATATCATGGCACCTTGTGCAATAATTTGCAAACAGTGGCTTGAGAGAAGTGGTATGCAAAAAAATACATCCTGAACTTTGACCTTTCTACATTGTCACAGTGAATGTTTGGCTGGGCTTGTTTCCAAAAAAATACAAGAAGTATATCTGAGACCTAGGTGAGGTTGGAAAAACAGGCTCAGTAGCTAAAGATGGCATCATGGGAAGCAGTGAAGAGTTTTACCCTTGGTCTCAGGCATCAAGAACACTTGAGGTCAAGTTCCACTTCATATTTAGCATATGACTTTACGCAAAATATTATACTCTTTAAAACTCAGTGTCTCCAACCACATAATGGAAAAAACAATAGTAACTATCTCATTAGGTTGTAGGGGCCCAGAGAAGGTCCTCAGTAAGTGTTTGCTGAATTAAGTGTTTTCTTGTTGAATAATGTTTTAATAATGAAAGTGTTTATATAATGTGCATATATGAACTAGCAAAGTGCCTGACAAATGCTTAATATTATTTTGTTGTTGTTGTTGTCCTTATTGATTTCATTTTTGTTGTTTTCATGAAGTTTTACTTGGTCTCAGGGCAAAATGACCAAGGTGAAGTGCAGATCTTGTTTCAGGGACAGTCAGTTCTTCACAGTAGAAGTGGCCATTGTTACTTTAGCACTAGAAATCAGAGTGCAAGAAAATATCTTCTTAATTCATTCAGAAGATTCCCCTCAAAATCCAAATGGCTAGGGAAACACACCCTAGTTTTGATCTTCCTCCTGGGACAGTCAACTGGAAGATGATGACTAGTCCACATGTGTTTATTTCAACCTGAGGTCCTCTGAAGGACATTTCAGAGAAAGAGGCATAGACTTCCACAGAGTGTCCACTTTAGGCTGCATGGAGAAGACTTTAATATGACTAAGCATTTGCATGGTAAATGTCCTGATGGCCTCTGAAGGACTGTATATACGCAGCTACAAGTCCCGATAAAATATTCAGTGTATTCAACTATATTCAATATTTTAATAAAAATATTATTTTCAAAAAGTCTAAGCAAAAGTCTTAGAAATTCTAAGTCCAAGTCTTAGAAAATAGATTAACTTGGCAAATTTTAAAGACATAGCCCTTTGAGATTGTTTGAGATATATACAGAGTCCAGAGCCTTTAAATGACAAAAAGACATTGTAATAAAATGAAGATAAGAATAAGAGCAATAATAATAGAATGGATTGTCTAATAAGGCATTTGATTAACCCAAATCAAATGCTCAAATTCATCTTTAAAAATGTTTTAATAAGACATGCAAAACAAAGCATTTTTATCATAGATAGCCTAATGAGATAGAGGATACGTTTCTTATCCTCTTTTGGCAAGGTATTTTCTGGATTTATTTCTGTTATAGCTGAAAGATATATTTATGTGAAGTTTTTTTTCCTGACTTAGTTCTATGGATTCCATCAACATTATTTGCTCGGGGTAGAAGAAGCAAAAGCTGAGGCAGTGCCATTTACTAAAATCACCTTCCAAGTTCACTGACAAGTCAGATGGGAATTCAGCCTGAGGACATTGACTCCTGTTCTTCTGTGTAACCACTAGATCATTCTTTTCTTTTTAAAACGTTTAGAAAATATATACTCATGCCCACAACACTTGACTACCTTAATATTGTTTTATTGCTTCATTTATCTTCCCACGCTCTTCTCTCTCTCTTAACAATCATTCGTGATATTTGAAAAATGATTCAAAGAGAACACTTCAAAGTATTGTTTTGTGGCTCAACAAAACAATGTCTCTCTGTCTTTTCTTCCTTGGCTATCTTTGACAAAAGTGCCAGACAATGTATATATTCACATACACATAGTTACCTTTACTTTACATCGCTAAGCCCTCATTCACTCTTCCTTTTCATGAAAACATTTAAATTTACCTAAACATGATGGAAGAATATTTTTTTCTGTCTTTAGTCTTCATTTTACAAAAAGAAAAGGAACGCCAAAGATTTTAAATAATGTGATGATTTAAAAAAAGAGATAATGGGATGCCTGGGTGGCTCAGTCGGTTAAGCGGCTGCCTTCGGCTCAGGTCATGATCCCGGGGTCCTGGGATCGAGCCCCACATCCGGCTCCCTGCTCAGTGGAGAGCCTGCTTCTCCCTCTCCCTCTGCCTACTTGTGCTCTCTCTCTGTCAAATAAATAAATAAAATCTTTAAAATAAAATAAAATAAAATAAAATAAAAATAAAAAAAGAGATAACTTTTCATTTTCATAAAAACTTGACTTTAGCCAAGCTTTTTATAGATAAAAGACAGAGGAGTACATCAGCATTACTGCTTATGAGATATTTTGAAGACAGTACACACATGCACTAAATGCATGCACAGGCACTTTTCAGACATCTACTTTTGAACTATACTTTGTATGAAACGAAGTTGGCAGATGTCAAATAGAAGTTAAGTATATATGACATATCAATAGGCTATTACAACAGCAAAAGAAGGAAGAAAGACTGTTGGGGTCATTTGAGAGTGCTATGGAATTCGAGTTATCAGAATGGATTCATGGGTGTTAAAAGTTTGTCAAGATTAGAGGCAAAACATCTTCGGTTTGGTAAAAAATTTTCACTTAGTGACAATATAGACAAATTGGATGTGGTGATAGAAGGAAAGATACAAGGGCTTGCTAATTCCAAGCAAAGAGTAACAGCTACCAGATCTTTTTGCCAGAAATAATCTAAGTTTTTCTTTTTTTTGAAGGGAGGTTTACTTTTCAATAAAGTTATGCTCTAGTGTTTTTATGAAATCCATGTGGATATACTCAAAACACAGAATTCCTAAAATGATCTGCTTTGATTTTACTTCCGTTCTGTATAAAAATTTCCATTCTTCATATAATTCGTACACCATTATTTTCCCTTCCGTATTGACTTTCTGAAGAGATTTTATTTTTATTTATTTATTTATTTATTTATTTATTTAAAAGATTTTATTTAATTATTTGAGAGAGAGAAAGAGAGAGCATGAGTTGGGGGAGGAGCAGAGGGAGAGGGAGAAGCAGACTCCCTGCTGAGCAGGAAGCCTGACACAGGCTTGTATCCCAGGACCCCAGGATCATGACCTGAGCTGAAGGCAGATGCTTAACCAACTGAGCTACCCAGGAGCCCTTAGAAGAAATTATATTTAGAAAAGGAACCCTCATCATCTGACGATTCTTTTCTGCACTGCTTCAAAAGGTTTGTGTCTAATTAACGTATTAAATCATGAAAAAATGCAATGGGAATATGATTTACAGAATGCACTTTGGGAATGGAAAACATTCAGGTTAGGTAAATCTGGTTTCTTTTTATACTTAAGGCATGTATCTTGAGAAAGTAAGGGCTCTGAAAGTATAAAAATGTAATTTCTCATACATTTTATTTATAAATGATGTAGGGTCAACCAAATTTGATTTGGAGAAATGGTCTTATTTAAGAAGTTTACTTCAGTCTCATTTAGTCATTTCTTCAACAAACATTATTTGAACCCCTACCATGCTTTTGATAATGTTCTAGGTCCTTGGAGTGAAAGAAGAATTCGTTCTCTCTCTTGGAGCTTATATCCTGGTAGAAGAGACAGATAATAAGCAAATCCACACATTTAATATAGTATCCTGCAATGACGAATGCTATTACAGCAGGAAGAAGGCTCTGAGATAGAGAGTGATGCTGGAAGAGGATATTTTTGATGGGATAGTCGGGCAAGGACTGTTTGAGGAGGAATATGTCAGGAGAGGTGCACATGAGATGAGAAATGAGAAGTACACATTAAACATGCAAGTGTTTAATGGAAGAGAATCTAAGTACAGGAAAGAGAATTTCAAAAGTACTAAATTGGAAACAAGTTGGCACACTCAAGAAACAAGGAGCTCAGGGTGGTTGGTGCTGAGTGAGAAAAGGAAGTGGAAGAAAACAAGATTAAGGAGTGGCCCTGGTGTAAGGCCAAAAGGGATCTTATAAGCCAAGGAAAGCTTACTCTTTTATTTGGAGTGAGATAGAAATCCCTGAGTTGTTTTGAGAAAAGTGCATAACAAGATCTAATATATAATTTTAAATGATTACTCTGTCTACCGTATCGAAGATTTATTGAAGGCTGGAGAGTAGGACAAAGGAGACCTGGGAGAGGCTGTTTTAGTAGTCTAGTGAGAAATGATGGATGGTTTGGATTAAAGTATGTGCTTATGGAGATAATTCACTGATAATTCCTACATTTTAGTTGGTCATGTGCACTAAGATAGGCAAGTCTAGGGACAGGAGCTTGTCTGAGGGGAGTTCAAGATTTTGAATTAAAACAGGTATTGTACCAGCACATCTATTGTGATTAAGACAGGCTTTGTCCTAGAGAATATAGATTTTTTTTTTTTTTTTTTTTTTTTTAAAGATTTTATTTATTTATTTGAGAGAGAGAGAGAATGAGAGAGAGCACATGAGAGGGGGGAGGGTCAGAGGGAGAAGCAGACTCCCTGCCGAGCAGGGAGCCCGATGCGGGACTCGATCCAGGGACTCCAGGATCATGACCTGAGCCGAAGGCAGTCGCTTAACCAACTGAGCCACCCAGGCGCCCGAGAATATAGATTTAAGTAGTGGACAAGGATGTATGGAAACTAATCATTATGAAGGACTCATCCAAATTATTAGGAAAAAGATTCATTACTTAATTGGTTTCAGAAGAGCTCACTAGCTAAAATTAAAGTGTTATCTCTAACACATTGCTTATAACAAAATAAATTACAGATCAAACCTACAAACACATATAATAAAACCATAAAATTACTTGAGAAAACATAGGTGATTTTTTTTTTTTTTTAACCTGTGGCGGATTGTCGGCAAAGATGGCTGCTAATTATTCTACCCATTCCTTTATTTTGCATAGCCCCTAGCCACCCAGATGTGGGATATCTTTCCCCTCCCTTTGACTCTAGACTGGCCTTGTGGCTTTCTCTGGTCAATATAATGGGGCAGAGTAAAGCTTTGCCAGTTGTGACTTAGCCCTTAAGAGTCTGGCAGCTTACGAGCGCCTGAGTGGCCCAGGCAGTTAAGTGTCTGCCTTCGGCTCAGGTCATGATCCCGGGGGTCCTAGGATCAAGCCCCGCCTCAAGCTCCTTGCTCAGCGGGGGGCCTGCTTCTCCCTCTCGCTCTGCCTACTTGTGCTCTCTCTCTCTTTTTGCCAAATAAATAAAATGTTAAAAAAAAAAAAGAGTCTGGCAGCTTACGCTTGCTATCCTCTTGGTGTTCTGGGAATCACGTAAGAAGTTCAGTCCCTTTGCAAGGCGGAATGGCTCTGCCAAGACATTTCCAGCTACCCCAGCTGAAGCAACAGACATGAGAATGAGACCATCTTGGATGTTCCAAGCTCCAGGTGAGCTCCTAGTGGAATGTAATCAAATAGTTCCATGGAGGCAATGTAGAGGGGTCAATATGGATGCTGCACATAGTGGATTTACATCATGGCTTATAAATCTCAAGCTTAGAGAATTCAAATCTTTTATAATTAGCTGCAAGAAAAATCTGACCTTTTCTATGGAGGGAGATGCAACCTTTATTACCCTGGACCATAATTAAATCTTCTCTCTGCTTGGTAAAAATTCACAATTTCTACTTCCAAAGCTGTTTACTATGCAAACACCCTTGAAAAGATAGTCTGGGACAAAAGCAGCCCATGCCTCTGTTCACAAAATGTGCAGCAATACAAGGCGACCTTGGAGAATTGCCTCCAACTAAATTCATGATCTGGAACGAAACTATTCCTCCTCTGCTACCTCTGTTACCTGTATCTTGTGTAAGTTAATGAATCTCTCTGCCCCTCAGTTTTCACATATGTAGAATGACTTTAATAATAGTACTCTTAAGAACTAAAGTGGGGTGCCTGACTGACTCAGTCAGTAGAGCATGCAACTCTTGATCTCAGGGTTGTGAGTTCGAGCCCCACGTTGGGTGTAGAGATTACTTTAAAAAAAAAAATCTTAAAAACAAGAGAACTGAATTGGTTAAAGCATTAGATCCGTGCCAGAGTCAAACTAAATGGTAAAAAGTATATATATAATGTTATGTGTCAATTATATCTCAGTAAAGCTAAAAAACATTAAAAGATGATCTTCAATATCAGTACAGGTAAATAGTAAGATCATGACCAGAATTGTGTGTTTGGTAGTTTCAAGTTGGATGAACTTGGTTGAATTGATTCAGTGATTTTGCGTTCTAGTGGATTTAACTCATTAAGATTCCTTTGAAATTTCAGTTTTGTCCTATTCCAGACTGCAAAATCTATATGCAAAGGAAAAAAAAAAAAAAAAAAGATGACCAGAACCTTTTTTTTAAAGCTCTATTGAATTTTCTGTGCACTTCTGAAGGTCTGTGGTTTTTATCATCAAACCACAAAAAAAGCAGGATTAAGACATGTGGGCCTTACAGTGATGGTGAAACTTCACATTAATTATGGATGAAAGGCTCAACAAAGCCAAGGAAGTTCAGATTAAGTTTGGCAAATTTATTTTTATTTTCCAGAAAACTAACCAAGTATTACAGGGCGGAATACCCATCCTCTCTCCCCCCTACCACCACATGTTCCCCTTTGCATCAATTGTGACATTGAGATTTTGGCAATTTTGCCCTGGATTTATGACAATTGGAAAGAGGGCTAACAAGTGGCAAACTCTCAGGTTTTCTTTGTGGACATCCATTTCCAAAGAACTTCACATTTCCAAATCTGCTAGTGCTGATTATCTGCCTCCTGTACTAAATCTCACTCTTAAAATGTCCCTGATCTTCTTGTGATATGGCTAGCTCTCAGAAAAATACTGTTGTTGCCAGACAGCTAAGAAACCGTAATACTTATATAATACTTTCCTAACAGTCATTGCTTGCTCTAAAATATTGCAAAAATACATTTTATTATATGTAAGTTTTCAATAGACCACATATCAGCTATAGGTCAGTCTTTATCTACCAACCTACATGGTAACATCTATGGAAATTGGCATTTGAAAACATGGGTTTAAATGTGAGTTTTACCTCCCTCATCTGCTGTGAAAGCTTGGAAAATGACTTCACCTTTGAGCATTACTTTCTCTGGAAGAAATAGGGCTTGTAATATAATGCATATCCATGCCAGTGAGGGACATGGAAGGAAAACGTTGACACCATTCAATGGGGTTGATGGAAGAGAGTTTAATGAAAGGACGATTTATAGACTTGTGGGTGGGGTTAAAGGGAACCCAACAAGGGAGTGAAAAAGCCAGAATCAACACCAGCTGGAAACCATTACTATCTTTACACCTGAAGGGGTGAGGAAAGGGAATGGTTACCAGAAGCCCCAAGAACTGCAGCTATAGGTAAAGGCCGCCCAGTAGGTGCTTAAGAGAGACATGACATGTGCAAAGTGTCTAGGAAAAAAGACTAGGATGTACACATCTAATACTTAGTTTAAAAATAAATAAAATAGTTACAGATGGAAAGAGTGAATTTTGTAAACATATCAACAGTTGGAAACTGGTGATTATAGTAACAGTTTTTCCTTAGAAAGAAGAAATAACAAAAGGCACGTTCCCTGGGATTTATTAAAATATTATAAAATTAAAATTTACAAAAAGTATGATAGGACAAACCAATGGAAAAGAATTGATAATTCTGAAGCAAAGCTAAATGCATAAAAGGTGTTCCAATATGATTAAAAACTCCTAGGGAGAAGATAGTTACTCAGTAAATATTGATTGGAAATTGGTCAATAGTTTTGGGAAAAAATTGGATGCTTGTCCAACTTTTTTTTTTTTTTTTATTGGAAGGGCTTTCATATAAATACTGGCAGGATTGTGTTAAAATCTCCGAGTAAGATGAGAGATCAGTTAATTTCTTCCTGAAAGCTGCCTTCGAGATGTATATTTACTCAACTTTAATGGTCAAGGTGTGTATCTGCCAATTTTTTGTCCTTCTGGCATACTAGGCAGGAGGTTGCCCCTTCAGCCTTGATTTGGAAAGAAGAGGATGTGGAACAGAGCCATAAACAACCCATGAAAAGTATAAATGAGAGAGAAGTAATCCTTTGTTGTTGTAATTTGTTACTGCTGTGTATTTTAGTGCAATCTACCTGATCCAGTTTATAAATTTTAACTAATATTCTTGGCAAAATCTAAAGCTCCTCAACATCTTTACCATCCTCCTAAATAATACAAAAAGCTTAGAATGACTTATATGCTATTTTTTACTTTTACTTTAGTTCTATCATTTTTTATCCTCAGAGGAGAAAAGATTATTTTATACCATTGATAGTTTTTAAATTCATAATAATTTTGGGGCGCCTGGGTGGCTCAGTCAGTTAAGCCTCTGTCTTTGGCTCAAGTTGTGATCCCAGGGTCCTGGGATGGAGCCCCACATCGGGCTCCCTGCTCATCGGGGGGCCTGCTTCTCCCTCTCACTCTGCCTCTGCCCCCCCACTTGTGCTCTCTCTCTCAAATAAATGAATAAAAATATTTAAAATAAATAAATAAATAAATTCATAATAATTTTTTATTGAGGTGTAATTAACATACAGTGTTATATTAGTTTCAAGTGTACAATATAGTGATTCAACAGTTCTATACATTGCACAGCACCCAAGATAAGTGTACCATCCCCCCACCCACCTCCCCTCTGGCAACCACAGCTTTGTTTTCTGTATTTAAGAGTCTGTTTCTGTTGTTGTTGTTTGTTTCTTTGTCTCTTTTTTCTTTGTTCATTTGTTTTGTTTCTTAAATTCCATATAAGTGAAATCACATGGTATTTCTCTTTCTCAGTCTGATTTATTTCACTTAGCATAATCCATCCATATCATTGCAAATGGTAAGATCTCATTCTTTTTTTATGGCTGAGTAGTATTCCATTGTATATATAAGCCACATCTTCTTCTTTCATATTTGTTTAGATTTACCCACATATTTAACCTTTTATCTACTCACCATTGCTTTTTTTCTTTTCTTTTTTTTTTTTAATTTTTTTTTTAAAGATTTTTTATTTATTTTAGAGAGAGAGACAAAGAGAGCAGAGGCAGGGGCAGAGGGAGAGGGAGAAGCAGACTCCCTGCTGAGCAGGGAGCCCGACATGGGGCTCGATCCCAGGACCCTGAGATCATGACCTGAGCCGAAGGCAGATGCTTAACCAACTGAGCCACCCAGGCGCCCCTACCATTGCTTTTTTTCATCCTAGTCTTCTGGGATTGTTCTCCTACTACCTTAAGTACATTATCTAAATTCTAGAGTCTAGAAGTTCCTTTGGAGAAAGTATGTGGTAATAAACTTGCATAATTTTCATTTCTTTGAATATGTCTTTATATCACTTTCATCTTAATAAATAGTTCCACTGTACACATAATCCCATTTTTACCGTTATTCCATCTTGTACATTGAAAATGCTCCACAAGTAGTTGTTTGTGTTTGTTGAAGAGTCAGCAGTGAGTACAGTAGATGTTCCTTCACAGTTGATCTCTTTTTCGCCCTGGCTGCCTTAAAGTTCTATTCTTTGTTTTTCCTCTAATATTTAATTATGATAGGCTTGGGTGCATTTTATTTATTGTGTTTGGAGTCGTTGTGCTTTTTGACTTTGAGGATATAAGTCTTTCATAATTTTTGGAAAATTGTCAACCATTAGGTCTGAGTACTTTGTTTCCCTAATCTCTGTAGCATCTCCTTCTGGTACTCCAAGAAGCCATTAGACTTCTCATTCTTCCTTCTATGCTTCTTCACTGATATTTTTTTAATATTTCTCATTGCAGAGGAGAAACAATGGTAATTTTTTTCCTACTTATTTCTTGCTTCTAGTTATACTGAATGAGTCACCAATGATAAACCTGTTAGATGACAGCCATCGGATTTAGGGCCTAGAAAATCCTCTTTATATTTGGAATTGACTTAGAAAATTCCTGCTCTTAAACTATTTGTAAAAATTTTTTTGTTCAATTAACCTATTCAAGAGAGAGTAAGCTCATTGCAAAATTTGACAGAAGCCACAAAAAAAACCATCAACAAAATGAAAAGGCAACCTACTGAATGAGAGAAAATGTTTGCAAATATTTGCAAATCATATATCTCACTATATATATCAATGTACATGATATATATATATATATATATATCATACAACATATATCTCACTATATATATCAATATACATGTATCTCATACAACTCAATAGCAAAAAAAATATCTGATTTAAAAATATGCATAGAATCTGAATAGACATTTTTCCAAAGAAGACATACAGATGGCTGACAGGTACATGAAAAGATGCTCAACATCACTAATTATCAGGGACATGCAAATCAAAACCACAATAGATACCACATTACACTTACTAGAATAGCTATTTCCAAAAAAGATGTGAGATAACAAGTGTTGGGGAGGATATGGAGAAAAGTAAACCCTTGCGCTCTGTTGGTGGGAATGTAAATTGGTGTAACCACTATGGGAAACAGTATAAAGATTCCTCAAAAAATTAAAAATAGAACTACCATATGATTCAGCACTTCCACTTCTGGGTATTTACCCGAAGTAAGTGAAAACACTAACACTAAAAGATATAGGCACCTCCATGTTCATCGCAGCATTGCTTACTCTCTTTCTCTCTCTCTACACACACACACACACACACACACACACACACACACACACACACACGCCATGATGGAATATTTTTCAGACATAAAAAAGAATGAAATCTTCCCATTTGTGACAACGTGGATGAATCTTGAGGTATTATGCTAAATAAATAAACTAAATCAGATCGAGAAAGACAAATACCACATAATCTCATTTATATGTGGAATCTAAAAAACAAAACCAAGCTCATAGATAAGGAGAATAGATTGGTGGTTACCAGAGGCTGGGGGTAAGTGTTGGGTAAATTAAGTGAAGGAATCAAAAGGCACAAGTTTTTAGTTATGAAATAAATAAATCATGGAGGTGTAATGTATACCATGGTGACTATAGTTATTAATACTGTATTGCATATTTGAAAGTTACTAGGAGAATAGATCTTAAAAGTTCTCATCACAAGAAAAAATTCTGTAACTCTGTATGGTGATGGATGTTGACTAGACTTATTGTGGTGATCATTTCCGAGATATACAAATACTGAATCATTATGTTGTACAACTGAAACTAACATAATGTTGTATATCAATTATACCTCAAAAATAATTCACAGGAATTATATTTGCCTTTAAACATTTTAATGAACCTCAATATTTGACATAATTTATTATCTGTGAACTATGTCTTTTACAATTGCAGTTCTGTATTTTGATTAATGTAATTTTTTGATTCTAGATAATTTAACTTGATTAGAAAGGAGTCAATGATTAAAACCTCTAGTTTAAATATAATTAAGGTTTTGTTTCCTAATTTTAGTATTACCAAACTTTGATCAGAAAAAAACACATGACATAGGATGGGGAGAATTTGAGACTGGCCTGTAGTTCTTTCCAAATATATAATAAAATTGGCTTTTAAAAGCCATGGAATAATATTTTTAATGTATCAATTTATTCCTTTTAACAGCATAAATAAAATTTCTGGGTCATTTTTTCTAACATATGCAAAGTCTGAAAACAGACTAAAATTCAACCTTCAGAAGGTAATTATGGGATAGATATCCTGAGAACTTCCTGACCATAATCTCAGTAATGGAGAATAATTTCAGCATTGTACATTATATCAGTGTTGGAGAATTATTTAGGAAAGTAATGATACAGAGATTTAAAGAATCTAAAGATTGTTGATATTTAAGTGTGGTAGTTCAGAGGAGAATGAAACAATAATTTTAAGAGTCACAGTAACACATAAAATTCAAAAGACTAACACATTTCTTTCAAAATAATATTTTCAGAGGTTGGGAGTAAATAAATTTTCAAATCTATGAATTATTTCCTCTTTGAAGTTAAGGGCTTGACAAGGTTTATTTGGGATTTGGCTAATTAAAAATAATGTAAAACCAATATTTGGATGAGAGGAATAAACAAATTGACTTTTCAAGGGACATTGTATAGTCAAAGATAAGTTGCAAATATTTATAAAATAATTTAGGAAATGAAAAACAGTAAAGAAGTTATAGAAAAGTAAAATAGTGTAGTACTTAATATAAGGTTTTTTTTTTTTTTTAATTTAAATTTTAGTTAGTTAACATACAGTGCAATACGGGTTTCAGGAATAGAATTCAGTGATTCATCACTTACATACCACATCCAGTGCTCATCACAAGTGCCCTTCTTAATACCCATCACCTATCTAGCTCGTCCCCCCACCCACTACCCCTCCAGCAACCCTCAGTTTGTTCTCTATCCTTAAGAGTCTCTTATGGTTTGTTTCCATTTTTCCTTTTCCCCCCTTCCCGTATGTTCATCTGTTTTCTTTCTTAAATTCCACAAAAAATATAAGCTTTAAAATAAGATTTCCTGGATTCAAAACTGTGGTTCTACCACAGCTAATGCTGTTTGATTTTGGGAAACGTATGCTGTCTTTATTTCATTTTCCTATAGATTGGAGATAATGGAATCTATCTTGTAAGATTTTTTTAGAACAGATAGATTAATTATTCCAGAGTGCGTAGTACAGTGACTCAGTACGGTGACTGGCATGTAGTAAGTGCTCAATGCGTGTGAGATATTATTGCCTTATATTATTGTTATTATAACAATGATTAGGAAACACTTCCATTACATTTCTTATTATCTTGCCCTTCCCTAAAGCTGATTATATATATGCAAATAAGCATGTGTGCATGTGTCTGTGTGTGTTAATTTTCACTAAATTGTGATTCAGTAAAGTCAATAAACAGATTTGTATTTTAAGGTCCAATTATAAATCAATTTTAAGGAGGTTAAGAAAACAGCTGACTCTTAAAAGTAGACAGCCATTTACTAGCTATGTCATTGACGGCAAGTTACTTTATCTCTACCGGTCTTAGCATCTGTAAATGATAAGAATAATAGTATTTTTTCTCCTGGGATTTTTGTGAGAATTAAGTGAATTAGTATGTGTAAAATACTTAGAAGTGTTGACACAGTAATTATTTAGATATCATTATGACTAGGTATTATTTAATGATTATGTGTTATTTTAATTATATTTACATCCTCTTTAATATTTTATTGTACAAACAAAATGATAATGTAGTCACATGTACTCAGGTATGTTTAAATGTCAGAAAGCTAAACTCTGCTTTATGTATTAGGATTTATGTGTATTTAGGACTCATTTAAGCTCACATGATTAGTTTTTAAAACAGATGTAGAAACCACATGGGTAGATTTTCTGTGTCCTTACCTACTGCAAATGCCTCCCAGCTATATAGTATTTAGGCATTTCTTTTTTCCCTTTCCTTCTTCTGCCTACTTATAACTCCAAGTGAAATATATATGCTGTGCTTTTTAAAATAATGGTCATTCAACCCTAAATAAATTATGTACTTAGTATAGTTTTGAAATGTTACCCATTAAATCTTTTCTCAACTACATTCCTACATCAGTTTTTAACTTTAACTTGAGATTTGGAAGAGATATATATAAATAAAATAGAGCAAAATTTAATTATTTCTTTAAAAAATGTTTCCTTACAGTGTGTTAAAGTTATAAATGGCAACTTGTCTAATTATGTTTAGCTTCAGAGAACATAAAAAGGATTTTCGGCTATGTGTTTTGAGATTGCCTGTGGGTAAAGAACATACCATTAAAATATGATTTGTCCTTAACAAACTATTGATTAGTAGCAAATTTTTAGAACTTTATACCCAATGACAAAATTAGCTATGTTCTTAAATAAAAGACTCAAAGCAAAATAATTGAATTCTGATAAACGAATTAAGGAATAATTTTGTGTGTGCATTGCTACAACTGAAGTACCTATATCTATACAATCAACTGACCAAAAATCAAAGAAAATTTTAACTCGATATTCATAGTTAAGGATATTTTATGTCTTCAGGTAAAAATTATTTTTTCAAAAAAAGCCTCTTTGCTCCTATAGTAAATATAATAGCAAACTTGACTGTTTAAAACATGTTTTTACACATACTATTTCTTCTGATGGAGAACAATCCTGTGATGCTATTATTTTCATTGACACATGACAGATGAGGGATATGAACTTAAGATCAAGCATTTCAACATATAATTTCTGACTTTAAGTCTTGGGTCTTTTGACTTCATTCTTCTGAATATTGAGAAGAGTTCAATGTTTTGAAATTGGGAAACCATGAGGCATTCTTTTAAATCAACTTAAGCATATCCCTTTTTTGGCTATGGTGCCTGAATAAACTTTTAGAATTTTTATATGCTACGGTGTATAGCAATTACAAATATCTGGTGGGTACTGCAAGAGATGACTATAAACTCACTACATTTCCTCAGGTATTCATAGTCACTTACGGCAGTCTTTGCCATGTTGCAAAGGGAAGAAGGGGATATTGACTTTTGAAGACACTCTCTCCAACCAAGGCAACAGTGACATAAAAGACAAATGCCACCAGGTTTCACAAGCAAGCAAAAGTAACAAAACTGTTTAAGCAAGTCCTGGCTTTAGTTTAGAAGTGGTTGGATACAAGAGCGCTTGGTTTGACCCATTACTGAGCCTTGAGTGGATCGTTGCCTCGAATGGATACAATCTCAGTTTTGCCATCAAGATTTTTTTTTTTCCCTGATTTTGATCAGTTTTCTGGGAAGTAGCACTGGTTCCTTCTTAGAAGGCTCTGACTACTTGATCTCTATACCGTCTAGACTAAAGGCCATTTTAAGCTTAAATAAATTGGCTCAAGTCTAAGTGGAAATGTTCTTTATCAAAGAGAGTAAAATTCCCTGATTCTGTTTTATCCATTCTCTGTCAAATAAAGCATGTGATCAGATGATGTCCTACTCGTGATAAGAGTTGGGTGGACCTTAATGATTCATAAAGTGAATCACAAATGTAGAGACAAAGGGACATAGTCATCTTTAATCTAGTGGCAGTTGATAATTCCAGAGAGAAACAGGGCAGAACTTAAAAAGTACATTTGTTTCAGGGAAGAAGATGGGAGAATGCCAAATCTGTATTATTACATAATCGAGAAAAAAATGCAAATAAAGATCGAATGACAGTAAAATCATCTCTTTTCTCGTGCTTTTTGCCAAATCGCCACCAGAAGATTGTTTTCATATTAAAAAGCAAAAATTAAAGTATGGAGAGTTAAAAGATCTTACTACTTTGGTGCAAACAACAAGAGCAAACCTGTACATTTTCTTGCACATTTTCTTACACAGGTGAATACATAATTGGGTAAAACTTAAATGGTTATACAAAATACCTTATAACTATTAACAAAATAATGTAATTCTGAGTGCATTTGAGAGATGTGCAATTGTGTTTTGTCAGTTCCTATGAGTACTTGTTGTGATTCAGTGAATCAAAGTTGTATAAATAAATTACACTCATTGCTGGCTGTGGAAATAGAAAGCAAAAAATAAAAAAATAAAATAAATAAAAAATACATAGTTTTTAGGGTATTCTCCCCCAAACACATGCACCCTGCTGAATGATTTGAGAGATAATAACATTTAAGGAGACATTCTCGTTTTTTGCCTTTGGGGAAGGTCAGAGGTATAGAAATTTTTCTAAGAAAGAATGGGGAGGGTCTCTTTGCCTCAGGCCAATAGAGTGCATTTGATTAGAGGTAAAAGAAACCAACAACAAAAACAGCCTTTAGATAGCTTTCCCGGAGTGTTGACTACCCATACTAATCATCAACACCTCACTGCACACCATTGCCAGGAGAGAAGAAAACATCCCACTCTTCCATTTTTTTTTTTTCCCTTTAAAAGGCCAAACATGCTGTCTTTGGATTGATTTCAATCCTGCTTTAATTCATTAAAAAGTGAAACAAAATCACCATTTACATCCTTGACAGCTGGCAGGTTTTATGTGTTCTTGCTACTTCTGCCAAGTAGCAAAGCTTTCATTCAACTCAGTCACGGATCCTTGGAGAGCTGCGAATGTGGAGCCCATCAAACCACCATGGTAACAATGGTGCTGGGACCTGCAGCGTGGGGGTATTATGCCAATGCACCGGTGTGGGGGAAGTCGTAACTTCTTCAAACTTCAAAAAAAAGCTGCAACAAAAACTTTGAGAGGGTTCAGATCATGGGACGTTTCCATGCCACCTGGGGTAGAAAATCAAATCAAAATCAAAATGTTGATTATCTTTAATATGCTTTCTAGATATCTAAAGTAAGAAATGTATTTTTAAGAGAACATACATAGTAAAAAAAAAAAAAAAAGTTGGGAATTTAACTGCCTTCCATTAAAAATATGGAATGGTGGAACTTATAATGGCTGAATGCAAACACAACTGAGAATTTGGGAACGTAGCAGAATTCTTGGAAATTAAAACACATATTTTCTTTGATTAAAAAAATACTAATTTCCTATGAGGATGTGTTATGAGTACGGTGAGGATAAAATCATGAATTATGAGCTTCTTTATGTTATTTACTTGTGGAAACAAAAACTCTAAATTATAACATAGCCATAAGAAATGACTAGTTGTAAATTAATTAATTATGGGAAAGTTTAGATTTCTCTAACTGTAATTTTCTGTTGGCTTGGTTAATTATAATTATCACCAGTCCTGCAGTGAGAGATCATGCAGGAATAAGGTAACTAAATGTTAATTGCATTTCTTAGCCAAGATTAATTTACAAAGATACCACATGAAGCCAAAGGAGTCCATGTAGACTAATGTTTAGAAATCTACTTTTGGAGTTTGATTCCCTGAGTTCCTACCATTTTTGCCATAGATGTGCGACTTTAGGCAAGTTATTTACTCTCTCTAAGCTTCAATATCTTTATTTATAAACTGGAATAAAATAATAGTATCTATAGTGTGAAAAAAATAAGAGATTGATACAAAGTGTTTAACCAAATTCCATTATAACCACATTATAAGCATTCAAAAATGTTAATGCTAATTATTACCATAATTTAAGATATATATTTAATTTGATAGTTTCCAGAAATACCAGCATAAATCTTATATATGTATTTAAGTACTATACTTATGAAGTGGGACTTTGTCATCCTTGGCCCTGAAAGTCAGATGATTTGCAGACTAGACATGGATGTCACTGCCCAGATTTGTTCTTAGTGCTTTAAAATAGAATCAGAATTTTAACTTAGATCCCTAATTTTGGTTATACTTAAGACTTTTTAACTAAAATGAAGGAGGGTAGAAATAAACCTGGATTAAACGGAGAGCATGTGCTTTGCTTATCTTTTGATTTAAGCAGTTATATTTTAACACCTAAAATAAATGTTTTATTTAATCAATTAGCATGCATGTATGTGTGTATGTATGTATTCAACTTTTGAGGGCATCACGACCATTACCACAGGCATCTGGAAAGGATCCGTAGCCACTTTCATAACTGAGTCTCAATCCAGCCCCAGAGGATTGCCAAATTAATATGACTGGCTTTATTAAATTAAACAACAGCTTAGGCATAAGAAACTATTTATCAATCTTCACTATATTATAAAAAAATAGCTGTTTTGTTAATCACAGACTGTTTCTATAACTTGACTGGGTCAGTTCCATGTTGTTTCAGTTAGTTATATTTATATGCCTGTTATTTTCTGATCTCTACTCCTTATCTCTGGTAGAAGGAATGACTCAGAGCTGCAACTACAGACCAGAAAGAGGATTACTTTTAGCTCTAAAGCAAAAAAGCCAGAGGCACTGACTTTTCCGGCAAAATGTAATCATTATGGCATGTGTTCAGCCTTAGGTTGTTTCATTTATTAAGCCAACAAATTCTTAAAACAAGGGCTTGCTTTTAGAAAGCCATCTTGTTGCTTTCTGCCTGTGCAAGGTTCTTTTTTTTTTTTTTTTTTCCAGATTTTTAAAAATCTAATCTCAGGGCTAGTGCCTGCCAGTAAAATTAATTTGCAGAATAACATGAAGTAGCTTCTGGTCATTATTATTTTTGTATTTTTATTACTTTCAGGGTGGGAAGATGAGAGACATATTCTGTTTCCAGTCAGACCTTATAGTGAGAAGTATACTGGGTAATGAGCTTTGGAATACATTTTTAGATAGCAGGCAAAAGCAAGAAATCTTTATCTAGAGGAGAGGTCTATAGGGCTTCTCCTGTGTAAGTACTTAAGTTTCTGGACTAGTATAGAATTACAAATTTCAACATATGCTGAAGATATTGGAAAGGCAGAGTTATAAATATGTCATAACACTTCTTTCTTTGTGAATCATTGAATTTCTCTAATAAATTTAGCTACAATTTTAAAAGTCTACTATTTTGTAGGCAAGCATGCTTCAAGCAAAAGAGAACTGTCATGATGAAGACTTTTGGTCCAAAAGAAAAATATTTACAATATCTCAAAGGCAAAGTATTTAAAGGTGAAATTTTACTCTGTGAAATACTCCCTCTTTGTAATGACACCATTTTTTATAAGTTGTTAAAGTATAATTTCCAAAATGTAAAACAAGACTTTTATACAAACATAAAATGAGCACATATCAACAGCTGTATTCAATTCATTAATTAATAATGGAACCAGTCAGATGCTAAGACTAGTTCAAAAGCCTTTTTAGAAGCTGAGTATCTAAAAAAAAATTAATAAAGGACAGTTTGAATAATATTGCAAGGTCAGACACAACGCTAGTGAATCTCCTAAAAGGCAAAAAAACCCATAATCTTTGGAGTCATCTCTTATTTTGGACAGAAATTACTTCTTTCACAGTATCTCCAACATTATATTCCTAAAGCACATTCTATGAGACATGTGGGATCCATGTGCAAACACAGTTAGAAACATTGACATGTTCTTTTTCCCATTACTAATGAAGTTATAATTGCATATTGGATATGATTAAAATCGGTATGGAAGACTAGAAAGTTATCTGTTCCATGTACAGTCTTAGAAAAAGCTATGATACTGATCAAGGACAAGAAGAGCCACCATGTTGGAATGGAAATCCATTATAGACAGCTAAGAGAGTAAAGTTCCCTTTCTTTGTAAAAGGTGCTATGTATATATGTATTTAATGTCTTTTCTTGACATTAGAGAGCAATAAAATGGATAGTCTGTATCACACTTGGAAATAGGAGATATTCTTTAACTCCAAGTCTCTTATAAGGTGAAGCTAAAATCAGGAGAAAGTCTGAGGATAAAGAAAGCAATGTGTAAAGATGTCTCAGCTAATGTTAACTTATGGATCAAAATATGAATCTAGGTCTTCCAAGCCTACCTAAAAGGGCTTTTCATGTAACATTAGAGAAGGAATTCTAGACCAAACCTAAACCACTAGAAACAGCTCAGCATTTCCTTGAATATGTGGGAGTAATTCCTTGCTGTATCTTAGACCAGAATAAGTTATTAATCAATTTCAGAGTAGCTTTGTTATTAAATACAAATAATAATGAGCACCTGGGATATGTGATAATTTCTATCCACTCATTCATTGTAACTACTTTTCTGTATCTCAGCTTAGATTCATAAACCTGTCATATGTAGCTGTTTGACTTTTCTTAAGAAAAAAAGTTTTTATAAAAAATTGGATTCAGGGGTGCCTGGGTGGCTCAGTTGGTTAAGAGACTGCCTTCAGCTCAGGTCATGATCCCAGAGTCCTGGGATCGAGTCTCACATCCGGCTCCCTGCTCATCGGGGAGCCTGCTTCTCCCTCTGAGCCTCTCCCTTGTCATGCTGTTTTTTTCTCTCTCTCTCTCAAATAAATAAATAAAATCTTTAAAAAAAATGGATTCATTTTTCCCACAGAGTGCATATAAGTCTTGATGATTTTGCAATTGTTTGAGTTGGCTATTAATAATGCTTTTGAAAATCAGTTACGTCCCAAGAGTTCTATCCTTGGGAAAATAAACCAATAAAAACTCAAAGTGCGTGAAAAAAGTATAACACTAAAACACTAAGGAAATTTATTTCTAAATTTTGAAATGTATTTCAAACAGGAAAAGTGTTAGAAAACTCACTTTTATTAACACTCAGTGTGATTTATGTTTAATCTCCAAGGTAATATGTTCCTGTCCTTTTAGATAATCTGGTTTGGTCAAAATTGCAACTCTACTATGTTTTCAGAATCTTGTGATATAGGTCTTGTATTAGTTTTCTAACACTATTATAACAAAATACCACTGACTGGGTGACTTAAGCAATAGTAATTTATTTTCTCACAATTCTGGAGGATTATAGTCTGAGATCAAGATGCCCCCAAGGTTAGCTTCTTCTGAGGCCTCTCTCTTTGGCTTGTAGATGGTCATCTTCTCCCTGTGTCTTCATATGGTCTTCTTTCTGTACATGCCTGTATCCTAATGTCCTTTTCTCATAAGGATACCAGTCATATCAAATTAAGACCCACCCTGATGACCTCATTATAACTTAGTTACCTTTTTAAAGACATGTGATCTAATAGGAAATATATATATTGGTCTCCTCCCCCTGTCCCTCAGTTCCTGACACATGGCTCCTGAAACCCTTGTAACTTCCTGGGTAATACGAGTGTCTTTTGTTCTAATGCAGTGATTCTGGATGGCTCCTAGATGAGGGCTGGTCCCCAGAAGACCAAGCCATAATTAGAAGCTTGGAATTTTCAGCTCCTCTCCCAGGGAGAAGGGCGGGAAATGGAGTTTATGATCAATCATGCATACACAATGAAGACTCCATAAAAACCCCAAAAATACAGGGTCTAGAGAGCTTCTAGGTGGGTGAATACATCCATGTACCAGGAGGATGACGTGCCCCAACTCCTGGGACAGAAACGCCAACACTCAGGACCCTCCAAACCTCACCTTATGTATCTCTTCATCTGGCTGTCTGTATCCTTATCATATCCTTTAATAAACTGGTAAATGTAACTGTTTTCCTGAGTTCTGTGAATCACTCTAGTGAATTAATTAAACCCAAGGAGAGGGTCATGGTAACCTCTGATTAGTAGCCAAATTGGACAGGAGTTGTAGGTAACCTGGGGACCTGCTACTTGCTGTTGGCATCTGAAGGAGGGAGCCAATCTCATGCAATTGAGCCCTTAACCTGTGGGATCTGACACCATCTCCACGTAGATAGAGTCAGAGATGAGTTAAATGGTAGGATGGCCAGCAGGTGTCAGAAAATTGCTTGGTGGGGATGTCCTCACACATCTAGTGTCAGAAATGTTGTAAGTGTGAGGTAGTGGTGTGAGAGTAGAGGAGACACACAGGAGGAAGGACTGGGTTTTCCCTACTCAGGAGGAAAAAACTGTTTTGTTTTTGTTTCTTTCCTACTCAAGACACTATCTCCGAATACAGACAGTCACAATCTGAGGTCCTGGGAATTAGGACTTCAACATATGGGAAGGTACATAATCCAGCTCATAACAGACCTCAACTCTGCTCAGTAACAGATTTCAGTCTTAAGTAGTGTTCTTTACCACCTACTCTCTTTCCCTGGTATGCATTAATTTCAGATGTCACTCTTTTGATTTCCAAAATTGCTGCATCCAGGTCCACCATTAGCTCTAATGAAGAAGTTAAATATCACCCTTATTAATGACTCTCTGTTTAGAATTTAATCACTGAACTGGCACTAAGATTATTTTGAATATTTTTGATCCAAAGATACTAAAATGCACAGAAGTCAGTGAGTATTGACAAAAACGTCATATTTTTATATGTTTACTTCTGATTTTCCCGGTGAGAGAAGACAGAGGATAATGAATTTTCAGGAACACAACAGAGCCCTCACTCTGATAAATACAGGGTATAGAATGTGACACTTTAAAGTGTATGAAACCCTATGTGGTGTAACAAAAAGTTAGAAACCAAAAGTTCTAAGTATCTCATGATCTAAAGTTAGTCACTGATAAACTGATGACATTCTTTGCCTTCCCCTACCACCGGCCAGTTGTTTTTTTTTTTTTTAATTTTATTCATTTATTTGACAGAGAGAGAGCGCGCGAGAGAGCACAAGCAGGGGGAGTGGGAGACAGAGGGAGAAGCAGGCTCCGCGCTGAGCAAGGAGCCTAATTCGGGACTTGATCCCAGGACCCTGGGATGATGAGCTGAGCCAAAGGCAGACACTTAACCAACTGAGCCACCCACGTGTCCCCAGCCAGTTCTAAGGTGGGAAAGAAGCCTAGCAGGTTCTTTTACTTCTCCTTCCTGTCCCTTACCTTAGAGCATGGGTATATATGTGCAGAACACATCTCAGTTATGTGGTACTTGGCTCCCTCTACCTTGTACCAAATTCGTTTCCTCTTCTCTAGTGTCAGGGAGGAGTTCAAGAAAAGGGCACGTGATTCATGTTTATTCTGTGGCTGTGCTGAAATTCTGGATTTCTCCTGGGAAGGATGTGTGAGTTCAGAGAACCCAGTAATAAATTCCCTCTTACACACACACACACACACACAGTTCCCAAACAAGGGAAATCAGCCTTCAGCTAGATCCCTTTCAACTCCTCTAAGCACTTGACCCTGCTGGTAGATTCATTGTTCTTTCTTCTTAATTTCTTTTGCCCTAGCAAAGGATACCCTAGCATCCTTCTTAGGGTTCAAGTAAGATGGCTAAACTCCATCTACCTTCTGTAGTATTCACCTAATCCCCAGAAAATTCATACATTTTTGCCATAACAAATGGTGGAAGTGCATAGTATTCTGCTTCTGCCCCCTTTCTCCACCCTGAGATCAGTCTAATTTTTTTTAATTTCTTTTCTTAGAGAGGTGTAAGGAAGATTATAAGATTTTAAGAAGATTTTGGAGTAACCCTTCAGTTTGGTTTAGTGATGTCCCCCACAGGTTGAGTCATTTTTCCAAGGCTTCCTACAGGTGATGGTCATATAAATGAAGAAAGGGGGAGTGGAGGTTGATAGGCTGACTGGTGACCCTGGAAAAAGGAAGATCTTTGTGGCTTTCTTTAGATTGTGGAATACTTAGAAAATTTTGTCTCTAGTTCATGACTGTAGTTTCTAACTCAGGGCACTCAACACCCTATTTTCTTAGTAAAAGATTCATTCACCTAGAAAGCAAATATAATGAAAATGGTCAACCTGTAAGACACTTTATTCTGACCAATTGCCTTGGTATTTCCTTGGAAATCTAATTTTTTAAACAGTTGGAAAGGAAATTGAAGAGTGATCATTCAAAGTATATTTTCTCAATTCTTAGAAGTTCTAAATATAAACTTACTTGTATGGTAGATCTACATAGATTTTTATGACACATAGTACTCAAGGTTTATATCCATGTTCTTGAATATCATTTTTGTATAATTATAAAACATAAAATTATAAAATGTAAAATTATAAATATATAATTATTTTCTAATTATATCATAGTATTTTTAGAGTTGAAAAGGACAAAATGGGTATATAATTGTTTCATAAGCAGCAAAATGCTAAAAAATATGAAATAGTATTTTTTTTTTACCCATCTTATTTCAAAACTCATTTTTGTATAAAACTGACTCTGCAAAAAAGAAGATAGACTTTTGGAGGAATAAAATATCACCCAACCCCAGTCTTTTTCATCTTAGAATTGTTAACTGAAACAACAAGTGACCAATCACTTAAACCCTAAGTATAAGGGGAGCAGACCCCTCTGTTGTGCCCTCAAGCCGCCTGCTGCAAGTGGGAGGAGCAGCTACTAGCTCCTGAGCTGGAACTGAGATTTGACCAGGTAGATTTCCTGCAGGAGGCAGCGGTTCAGAACAATAAATTTGTATTTGGACAAAACTCAGTTGCCTTCTCATTCACATATAGTGTGATCTTGTTCAAGTTGCTTACATGTAAGTGAGAATACTGCTATTACTACACTGGGTAGATGACAAAACTTGTAGTATGTTGGCACGCAATATTATCCACACTATTACACATTATTAGCTCTTGCCATGGATTAGCATTACTTGAAGTGCTTTACATGCATAAGATCATTTATATAATTGTAGGTGCTTTACACATGTAACATGAATTACATGCTTACATGTACAACATTTTTAGCTATATAGCTGTTAGGTGCAAGAAAGGCTAGCAAAAGCAAAATTTGTCTAGTTCTTCAGAAAACTTCTGGGCTTCCAACCATGCAGTTGGAAAGCCTGGCAACATCGGGGCGGTAAGCAGAGAGCGGAAGGGCTACTATAGACCACAGAATCAGGGCTTTCCCTCTGGCCACATAATCACTGCGATCTGCAGGCATAGTCTTTTGTGTCGGTTCCTTGGACATATGCTGCATTACTATTTAACTGATCCCTTTTCAATATTATTCTACTGGACATGAAGTGTGCTCATTTCACTCTCAGTATCTAGTTTCAAAATTGAAGAACCACAATCTCATGGACAGATGGAAAATGTAACTTGCTGTTTCTGAACAGATTATATAAGCATGTCTCTTGATAAACTTCTTTTTAACCTTATATTTATAATATGCTAGACCTTGAAAAGATATTAGACATAACTAAGACTTGTGTTTTTTGGAGTGTTCTGCAGAACCTAAATATATGTTATGAGAAAAAAAGGTTTTGTGGTCAAAATAATTTGGAAAATATCGGTACACATAAATTAAACAATTTACTTTACTAGAAGGTTTTTAAAATCTGTGCTACTTTAATGTGCTTTCTAAATCTGCAACAGGGGAACAGTACTGGGTTTCCTTTTCATTTACATGTAGTATGGTCTTGGTCAAGTTGCTTATAGGTAAATTAGCCTAACAATACTGGTACATCGAGTGGATGAAAACACTTGTAATATGTTGGTACACAATATTATCCACGGTATATATCCATATTATAGGGAATGTAACATGTGCCAATTTGCTAAAGAACGGTTTTTCATAATGACTCTCTTAGGAATAATATTCCATGGAACATACTTTGGGAAATAATTATCTAAGGCCTGGAAAGATGACTCTGAAAGCAACTGGAGTCCTTATTTGAGTCTACAGGGAAATTGTTCCCCTCCCCTCCCCACATCAAAGCAAACCTCGAAGTGTCTTGTTTGAAATGTAAATGACAGTTCCAATTTGAGTAGGTGGGCCAGTTCATGAGCTGTCCTTTGGAGTAAACCACCATCTCTCATGCCCTCAGTTTTTCCTTATTTTTTTCACTGTGGTGAGAAAATCACATTTCAATGTTTTTGTCTGATGTCTTATTTCTAAACTTAATATAGATGTTATCTACTCTGTAGATAGAAGCCTTTTATTCCTAAATTCATCCATCTGGCATCCAGCCGCAAAATTCATTTGTAAACGCCGTCTATGAATCTAAGAAATAGAATCTCTTTTGAATGTCATTTGGTTTAGTTTAGCCCAAATCAAAGATTAATGGTTGGGGGTGGGAGATGGGGTAGAGCATTTCTAATAATTAGATCTCAACCAAGGGGTGCAGTTCTGCTTAAAGGGGTATTTGGTCTGAATTAGCAGTGTCTGTTACAAACAGCTTGCCACAGCTCCCAATCACGTTTGGAGTCTGATAGCCCAGTTTGCTTCTCTCTCTGAGCATAGCCCTTCTTGGGGACTGTCTCCCTTTGTGTGTGTTTCTCACATTCTCGACTTCGAGGGAGTAAGACTAACAGGCAGACTAGGAAACAAACTTTACATACAGTTTATTGATTCCCTAACATTCTTCCTCAAAATACTATCCAACTTAATTCTGATATTGAAATGCTTTCAAGGATTCTTCATCTGTGGAGAGTTCTCTTGAAAGGATAAAGGTCCTTAAACTCCGGAGACTTCCTGGAAGATAGCATTTTAAGCCACTTGTATAAGCACCATATTCTCTTGTAGAAACTCTTTCTGGTGAATTTTTTGTATTATTTTATTCATCACAATATATTGAGAGAAATATGTTATCTCTGATTGGAGACTATTTCTAAATTGTGTTAAATCTGCTTGCTATTTCAGCTTTACGTCTCCAAAAAAAAGTTTCCCACAATGCCCTCTGATTACCATCAACTCTATTGATTTCACAGTTCTACCATTCTTTCCTCACTCAGATTTTCATTCCATTTTATTTTTGATTTCTGTCTTCACTTCCTCTATTTTTTTCAGTATCTTGGCAGCCACATTTGGAGACTTCGTGAGTTCACACAATGTGAATTTAAGGATTAGAGACCGCATGTACAGCTCTGCTTGTTCAGAATGCACGAGCTCCTTTATTTAAGTGCATGATCCACATAAGACATTTTGCTTGACACTAACTTGTTCTTAGTGCAATAAAGTTAATTTCTTTATATAAAGTCTTAAAGAATTCATGGAAGAGGTATAATTGGACAAGTGTACATATTGTATATAGATACATGGCAAAATTTTTATTGTATAGTTTCTTTTTTTTTATTGCATAGCTTCTTGATTTAGGTCAGTGGTTCCCAGTTGAGGGTGAATTTGCCCCAAGAGGATATTTAACAATTTTTAGAGACATTTGGGGTTGTCCAACTGGAGAGATGCTACTGGTACCTAGTACATAGTGGCCAGGGATGCTGCTAACTATCCTGCAGTGAACAGAAACAGTGCCCTGCAACAAAGAACGATCCATCCCCAAATGTCAATTGTGCCTGTGCTGGGAAACTCTGTGTTAGATAATGAAGGCACACTGTGAATTCTCTAGCTACTGAGAACACTTCTTATCATACTACCTTTGTAAAATATATTCCACAGATGAATGAAAAGCCATGGGAGACAAGATGGGCTTGCAAAATACATGAAGTTTACTATCAAATAAAATATAACTGAAATGTCTAAGATCATAGTACAGAATAGCAAAGGTTAATAAGAATAAAGTAATCTTTCTTTTACTCTTTATTCATATTTTCTTATGCAATCTTTGTTTTTTTGATATTTCCAACTTTCTTTAGAATAAGATGGTTTGGCCTTTTGTCTATGACTCATTTGTTCTTAGACACCATTTTTTATTTAAAAACAGTTTCAAACCTTCCAATCTAAAGCCAATTGTATTGGCAGGTCTTTCCAATGCCTTCAGATAATCCATGGTACAGACAGCATATTTTCTTTTAAAGCCTTAAATCCTGGGTTGTAAAGTATAAATGAATATTTTCCTTGTGGTGGAAAAAATGTCTTATTTAAAAATTGTTTAATAGTCTGCCACTGTCAAAGGATAACATTTAGACACTCAGCCAAGATATTGGTGTTGATGCTAATTCCCTTCTGCTTTTTATAGCTCATGCATGACTCTCACACACTCAATATTTTAGTTGTGTGCTACAGACCTTCAAGTGAAGCAGTTCTTGGAAACAACATGATATCATGAGTCTGTTACAGCTATTAAGTCATGGCAGCTTGAGTGGAAATGAATACAACAAAAACAATTTATATAGGAATATGTTTCTCAGTGGATCAGTTTCAATATTGCTCCCTGTGGTTGAAGCAAATTTATCCTATAGAGCAGTGCTGCAGTCATAGTCCACATGGACGTAAAAAATGCCTTGATGACAGAAATTTTATTTCCTCAGTCTTAGATTTGATATAAGTGTGTGTCTGAAACTTACTTGACAATAAATAATGCTGTAAGAGAAGTTGGGAGGGTTAATGCTATGTACCGTTATCTCCCAGAAGGTCATTCTCATTTCTAGCTCTTTTCTTCTGGTGATCTCTATCCTTAAGGAACCTCTTGTCATTCTGGGTTACAAGTTTTAGTGTAAAATTTAAAGTTTGACTCTATAATGACTGATGCAGCCATGCTGTTCTGCTCTCCAGATGACTTTGCACAGCTCTCACATCCTGTCTGGAGTGTTCAAAAGCTTCAGGAATCCGCAGAGAACTATTGAAGGTATTGATGTCTCATGCAGACAACTGCCCTTTCTATTCCCTGTCCAAGTAGTTACCCAGTTATCTACTAAATCCTCACCTTTGTTTCCACTGTGCAAACTCCACAGTGTTTATGAGGCATCAACAACCTCTTCCGTATAGAAGACAAAAGGTTCTGAACACTTGGACTTTTTTTTTCTTACTTGGGTGGAATTCAATAGACTCTGTTATAGAAATATAATTTTACAACACATATCTGTATTGATTATAGTGTGGTTTGGAGTACCAGCTGGTACAAAGGGATTGAGGAGTGATGATAACAAGGAATTTGTAACTTTTCAACAGGAGCTGACTGAGGCAGCGTCCAGGAACAGAAAGGCAAAGTGTGTTCATTTTGTGATATTTTTTCTTACATGAGGGAAAAAAGAAAAAAAGATGACAGAAACAATAAGTATAGAAGCAGTAACCTTACATTAAAAAGTGCATTTTGAAGTCACATACCATCTGCTTAACAAAGTATTGTGCTAACAATGTGCCCCTAGTGTTGTTTTTATTATTTAGCAGTAATAAACCATAGAAACCTCTTTATCTGATGAGATTAGGTTCATAACTGGTTGATCCATAGGGAAATTTAGCCAAGTAATCATCACTAAAAAGAGACATATTTGTCTTAAAATTTTAATTTTCTGTGTAAGCATAAAATGTATTATTCTTTATCAATTTTTTGATGGAGGAGAGTTTTCTTTTTTCCTAAGCAGGGACCTCTTTTGTGTCATTCTTCTTGAATCATCATCACCATCATCATCATCCTTCAAACCGCATTCTAGTTTTTGCAGGTTCCCAAAACTTGGAAGTAATTGTGAAATCTTGCCCCTCAGCAAATCTAAAATATATACAAAATTCAACTGCTTCTCAACCCTTAATTTTTACCACTTTATTCCAAAAAGCATGAGTCTCCTAACTAGCTAACTTCCTAGCTTTCACCTTTGCCCCTTCTTTTCTACCCAGCAGCCAATATGATACTTTATTTTTTTTACAGAAGTGTTTTATTTATTTATTTATTTATTTATTTATTTATTTGATTATTTAATTTATTTTCTGTAAGGGTTTTTTTTCTATTTATTTATTTTTTAACTGAAATTAAATTAATTAACATATAATCTATTATTTGCCCATATGAATCTTTTTATTTTATTTATTTATTTTTTTAATTTTATTATGTTATGTTAGTCACCATACAATACATCATTGGTTTTTGATGTGGTGATCCATGATCCATTGTTTTCGTATAACACCCAGTGCTCCATGCAGTACGTGCCCTCCTTAATACCCATCACCGAGCTAACCAATCCCCCTTCCCCCCTCCCCCCTAAAACCCTGTTTGTTTCTCAGAGTCCATAGTCTCTCATGGTTCATCTCTCCCTCCAATTCCCCCCCAATTTTCCCTTCCTTCTCCTAATGTCCTCCATGTTATTCCTTATGTTCCACAAATAAGTGAAACCATATGATAATTGACTTTCTCTGCTTGACTTATTTCACTTAGCATAATCTCCTCCAGTCCCTTCCATGTTGATGTAAAAGTTGGGTATTCATCTTTTCTGATGGCTGAGTAATATTCCATTGTATATATGGACCACATCTTCTTTATCCATTCATCTGTTGAAGGGCATCTCTGCTCTTTCCACAGTTTGGCTATTGCGGACATTGCTACTATGAACATTGGGGTGCATATGGCCCTTCTTTTCACTACATCTGTGGCTTTGGGGTAAATACCCAGTAGTGCAACTGCTGGGTCATAGGGTAGCTCTATTTTTAAATTTTTGAGGAACATCCACACTGTTTTCCAAAGTGGCTGTACCAACTTGCATTCCCACCAACAGTGTAAGAGGGTTCCCCTTTCTCCACAACCTCTCCAACATTTGTTGTTTCTTTCCCTGTCCATTTTTGCCATTCTAACTGGTGTAAGGTGGTATCTCAGTGTGGTTTTGATTTGGATTTCCCTGATGGCTAATGATGATGAACACTTTTTCATGTGTCTGTTAGCCATTTGTATATCTTCTTCAGAGAAGTGTCTTTTCATACCTTCTGCCCACTTTTTGACTTGATTATTTGTTTTTTGGGTGTTGAGTTTGAGAAGTTCTTTATAGATCTTGGATACCAGCCCTTTATCTGTAGTGTCATTTGCAAACATCTTCTCCCATTCTGTGGGTTGCCTCTTTGTTTTGTTGACTGTTTCCTTTGCTGTGCAGAAGCTTTTTATCTTGATGAAGTCCCAAAAGTTCATTTTTGCTTTTGTTTCACTAGCTTTTGGAGATGTATCTTGAAAGAAGTTGCTGTGGCCGATGTCAAAGAGGTTACTGCCTATGTTCTCCTCTAGGATTTTGATGGATTCCTGTCTTACACTGAGGTCTTTCATCCACTTTGAGTTTATCTTTGTGTATGGTGTTAGAGAATAGTCGAGTTTCATTCTTCTGCATGTGGCTGTCCAATTTTCCCAGCACCATTTATTGAAGAGACTGTCTTTTTTCCATTGCATGTTTTTTCCTGCTTTGTCAAAGATTATTTGACCATAGAGTTGAGGGTCCATATCTGGGTTCTCTATTCTGTTCCATTGGTCTATATGTCTGTTTTTGTGCCAGTACCATGCTGTCTTGGTGATCACTGCTTTGTAATATAGCTTGAAATTGGGCAACGTGATGCCCCCCAGCTTTGTTTTTCTTTTTCAACATTTCCTTGGCGATTCGGGGTCTTTTCTGATTCCATACAAATTTTAGGATTGTTTGTTCCAGCACTTTGAAAAATGTCATTGGAATTTTGATCGGGATGGCATTGAAGGTATAGATTGCTCTGGGTAGCATAGACATTTTAACAATGTTTATTCTTCCGATCCATGAGCATGGAATATTTTTCCATCTTTTTGTGTCTTCTTCAATTTCTTTCATGAGTGTTTTGTAGTTCCTAGAGGATAGATCCTTTACCTCTTTGGTTAGGTTTTTCCGAGGTATCTCATGGTTTTTGGTGCTATTGTAAATGGAATCGTTTCTCTAATTTCTCTTTCTACAGTTGCGTTGTTAGTGTATAAGAAAGCAACTGATTTCTGTGCATTGATTTTGTATCCTGCCACATTACTGAATTGCTGTATGAGTTCTAATAATTTGCGGGTGGAGTCTTTTGGGTTTTCCACATAAAGTATCATGTCGTCTGTGAAAAGAGAGAGTTTGACTTCTTTGCCAATTTGAATACCTTTTATTTCTTTTTGTTGTCTGATTGCTGTTGCTAGGACTTCTAGTACTATGTTGAACAATAGTGGCAAGAGTGGGCATCCTGACGTGTTCCTGATCTTAAGGGAAAGGCTCTCAGCTTTTCCCCATTGAGGATGGTATTCGCTGTGGGTTTTTCATAGATGGATTTTATGAACTTGAGGAATATTCTCTCTATCCCTATACTCTGGAGAGTTTTAATCAGGAGAGGATGTTGTATTTTGTCAAATGATTTTTCTGCATCAATTGAGAGGACCATATGGTTCTTCTCCCTCCTCTTATTAATGTGTTCCATCACATTGATTGATTTGCGAATGTTGAACCACCCTTGCATCCCGGGTATAAATCCCACTTGGTCGTGGTGGATGATCCTTTTAATGTATTGTTGGATCCTATTAGCTAGGATTTTGTTGAGGATTTTGGAATCCATATTTATCAGAGATATCGGTCTGAAATTCTCCTTTTTGATGGGGTCTTTGCCTGGTTTGGGGATTAAGGTAATGCTGGCCTCATAGAACGAGTTTGGAAGTTTTCCTTCTGTTTCTATTTTTTGAAACAGCTTCAGTAGAATAGGTATTATTTCTTCTTTGAATGTTTGGTAGAATTCCCCAGGGAATCCATCAGGCCCTGGACTCTTGTTTTTTGGGAGGTTTTTGATCACTGCTTCAATCTCGTTACTGGTTATTGGCCTATTCAGGTTGTCAATTTCTTCCTATTTCAGTCTTGGCAGCTTATACGTTTCCAGGAAGGCCTCCATTTCATCCAGATTGCTCAGTTTATTGGCATATAGTTGTTGATAATAATTTCTAATAATTGTTTCTATTTCCTTGGTGTTAGTCGTGATCTCTCCCCTTTCATTCATAATTTTATTAACTTGGGTCCTTTCTCTTTTCTTTTGGATAAGTCTGGCCAGTGGTTTATCAATCTTATTAGTTCTTTCAAAGAACCAACTTCTAGTTTCATTGATCTGATCTACTGTGTTTCTGGTTTCTAATTCATTGATTTCTGCTCTAATTTTAATTATTTCTCTTCTAATGTGTGGCTTAGGCGTCGTTTGTTGCTTTTTCTCTAGTTCTTTAAGGTGTAGAGTTAGTTGGTGAATTCGGGATTTTTCTATTTTTTTGAGTGAGGCTTGGATGGCTATGTATTTCCCCCTTAGGACTGTCTTTGCAGTATCCCATAGGTTTTGGACTGATGTGTTTTCGTTCTCATTGATTTCCACGAATTGTTTAAGTTCTTCTTTGATTTCTTGGTTGACCCAAACATTCTTGAGCAGAGTGGTCTTTAGCTTCCAAGTGTTTGAATTTCTGCCAAATTTTTTCTTGTGATTGAGTTCCAGTTTTAGAGCATTGTGGTCTTTGAATATGCAGGGAATAATCTCAGTCTTTTGGTATCGGTTGAGACCTGATTTGTGACCCAGTATATGGTCTATTCTGGAGAAAGTTCCATGTGTGCTCGAGAAGAATGAGTATTCTGTTGTTTTAGGGTGGAATGTTCTGTAAATATCTATGAGGTCCTTCTGGTCCAATGTATCATTCAAAGCTCTTGTTTCCTTGTTGATTTTCTGCTTAGACGATCTGTCCATTGCTGAGAGTGGAGTATTGAGGTCTCCTACAATTAATGTATTGTTATCAATATGACTCTTTATTTTGGTTAACAGTTGGCTTATATAGATGACTGCTTCCATGTTGGGGGCATAGATATTTACAATTGTTAGATCTTCTTGTTGAATAGACCCTTTAAGAATAATATAGTGTCCTTCTGTGTCTCTTATTACAGACTTTAGTTTAAAATCTAATTCGTCTGATATAAGAATTGCTACCCCAGCTTTCTTTTGAGGTCCGCTGGCATGGAAGATGGATCTCCATCCCTTCACTTTCAGTCTGGATGTATCTTTAGGTTCAAAATGAGTCTCTTGTAGACAGCATATGGATCGGTCCTGTCTTTTTATTCAATCTTCAACCCTGTGCTGTTTTATGGGAGCATTTAGGCCATTCACATTGAGAGTGATTGTTGAAAGATATGAATTAATTGTCATCATGTTGCCTGTGAAGATGTTGTTTTTATAGATTGTCCCTGTAAATTGCTGCTGTATATCACTCTTGGGGTCTCTCTCCTTTTATAGAACCCCCCTTAATATTGCTTGCAGGGCCAGCTTAGTGGTCACATATTCTTTCAGTTTCTGCCAGTCGTGGAAGCTCTGCATCTCTCCATCCATTCTAAATGAAAGCCTTGCCAGATAAAGTATTCTTGGCTGCATGTTCTTCTCATTTAGTACCCTGAATATGTCTTGCCAGGCCTTTCTGGCTTGCCAGGTCTCTGTGGATAGGTCTGATGTTATTCTGATGTTCCTCCCTCTGTATGTAAGGAATCTCTTCCCCCTAACTGCCCTTAAGATGGTTTCCTTGGTTCTAAGATTTGCAGGTTTTACTATTACATGCCGGGGTGTTGGCCTGTTTTCCTTGATCTTAGGAGGGGTCCTCTCTGCCTCTAGGATGCGAATGTTTGTTTCATTCCCCAGATTAGGGAAGTTCTCAGCTACAATTTGCTCAAATACATCTTCTAGTCCTCTCTCTCTCTCCACTCCCTCTGGGATTCCAATAATTCTGATATTGGAACGCTTCATGGTGTCACTTATTTCTCTGATTCTATTTTCATGGATTCTGAGTTGTTTTTCCCTGGCCTCCTCTTTTCCCTTTTTATCTATTATATTGTCTTCCAGGTCGCTTATTCGCTCTTCTGCCTCAGTTACCCTAGCTGTTAGATTATCTAGATTGGATTGGATCTCATTGATAGCATTTTTAAGTTCTGCCAATTCACCTTTTATTTCTGCCCTTAGAGACTCTATGTTGCCATTAATTTATTTCTCCATTCTAGCCATTGTCTTCACAATCGCTAGCCTGAATTCCACCTCCGACATCTTGGTTATATCTGCATCCCTTTGTAAATCTGCGGCATAAGTCATAATCTCTGAGTCTTTTCTATTTTGGGGGCTCCTCCTCCTAGTCATTCTGTTGATGGGTGTTTGAGGGAATGTATAGAGTCCAAATTATTGACCAGAACCCAAGCAAGATGCACCTATTTTCTTGGGACCTTAGGGTTGCTGGCCTCTTGTTTTCCCAGCCTGTCTTCTGTGGGAGGGGCCTGCCACGCTGTTACTCAGGCAACCCTGTTTGGGCGGAGTTGCCCTGCGCCCCTGTGGCAGGGGATGGGCTCAGTGGGAATCAGTTTTGGGGGCTTTTGTTCTCTGGCGGCTTTCCGCGTCTCTTCAGCGAGTCAGAGCAGAAGAAACTGTTTCCAACCCTCTGCCTCAGAGCAGAGAGATCGCAGTCTGTACTTCAGTGAGCTCTCCAGGCCACACTGTCTCCATCTCTGTCCGTGCTGCTATAAACTGCAGCAGCCTGGGTTGTGCACCCCTCTGCAGTGCTCCCAGTCCTGCCTCCAGGCCGGGCGCGTCTCTGCCCTTTGTGCTTCTAAAACCGCCAGCCGCTCCCAGTTCGTGTGAGCACGACCCTGCTGCTCTGGGTTTCCGGCCCGGGGGGCTGCAGTTCGTAGGCACGACCCCGCAGCTCCAGGTTTCCGTCCTGGGGGCTGCAGTTTGCCCGCGCGACCCCGTCGCTCTGGGTTTCCGCCCTGGGGGGTTGCCCTAAAGTCCTTTCCCTGCCACTACCGGTCTGCGAGTCTGTGCCCCGTCTGCAGCGTGCGAAGCTGTCGCTCACCAGCTCTGTAGGATCCCCACGGCCAGGCACCCTCCCGCTGCTGTTTATCCTCCAATATCTGCCCGCGGAATCATAGCTCCCCGCTTCGTACCTCAAAACCAACCGCCTGCGATATTCTGCTTGTAGAGATCCAGATCTTCTTACATCTCAGGCTGGTTTCGTGGGTGCTCAGAGTGGTCTGGTAGATATCCAGCTCAATTCTGGGGACCAGTTGAAATAGGATCCCCTACTCCTCCGCCATCTTTCCCCCCCTCTGCCCATATGATTCTTTAAAAGGAAGTCAGAACTGGCCACTCTGCTTAAACTTTCCAATGGCTTTCACCTCACACAGAAAAATACTCATTCCTCATCGCTTTCTGTCAAGTTGTGTCTGCTTTGGACTTCCATCTGGCTCTCTGACCTTACCTGCTCCCACTCTCCCCTCTCTCGCTGGTCCCTAGTCACATGGCCTCCTTAAGGTTCCTAAACTGGCCCTTTGTGCTTGCTATCCCTTCCACGTGGGAAGCTCTGCTCTCACAGAGCCACGTAGCTGTTCCCCTCTTCCTTTCAGTGTTTGCTCACATGCTGCTTTTTGTTTTTTGTTTTTTTTAAGATTTATTTATTTATTTTGGGGGAGGGGGCGGGGCAGCTGGAGAGAGAGTCTTAAGCAGACTCCATGCTGAGCGTGGAGCTTGAGGCTGGGTTGGATCTCATGACCCTGAGATCACAACCTGAGCCCAAACCAAGAGTTGGGTACTCAATCAACTGTGCCACCCAGGGGCCCCAGCTCACATGCTGTTTTAACAGGTCATCACTGAGTACCCTTTGTAAACAGTATTTCCTCTTAGTCACTCTAAGAGTGATGCAAATTGATTCATACACCATCCACAAATACATATTTAGGGGTTATCCACTGCCTATCTTTTCCACTCAAGCTTTAGGAGGACAAGAATTTGTACTGCTTTATTTGTTCTTGATTCCCAAAAATTATTCCTTGACACAATCAAAATGCTCCTAAATGTTTGTTGAATGAACGAGCCAATTCATCATCAAATATTACTAATGTTAGTTTTTCTTAACTAGAGCAAGAACTTGAAAACAGTAGAAAAGCAGTTTGAAAGAAGATTGTTTCCAGATTTTTATCACCCCACCTCAATTTTTTATAGTTATCTTGGCTGTACTTATTTAGTCAGTGATTTTTTTTTTTATAGTTCCCACTAACATTTTTGGGAATAAAAATTAACTGACTCTTGGTAAGCATGTATCTTACCAAATAGAAGTAGTAACATAGAGGCATAATAAAAAGAGACCAAGAACAAGCATTCAGTACATCTTGATAATGAAATATATACTACATTTCCTCATATATGATTCTGTGCACCCAAAGATAAATTATCTTTTTTTATACTAACATTTAAATGTTAGTAGGATCATTTATACTAACACTTAAATGTTCATTATATTAAGTGAACATATTATAGGCAATTTTTGTTTGTTTTCCCTTTGTGCTTTCAACATTCTTTCCCATTGTGAATACAGTCAGAAAAAATAAAAATAATATTTTTTGTGCAATCTATGAGTTTTTTCAAAAGAAATTTACATTTAAATGACCTAATGGAGATACTTTTTTAGCATGACTATTTCACTAACTTTTGTTCCATTTGCTTTTGAAAAAAATTAATACTGGCAGAATATAAGAAATTAGAGGAAGATGTTTATATTATATTCATGTTTGACTTTTAAATTTTCATTTAAAAAATTAAATCATGTTTGAAAACCTATTGAATTTTCACTATATTTTATTCAGAATTAACTACTTTTTTTAAATAAAATTATTTATTTACTTGAGAGAGAGGAAGAGAGAGTACAAAGGGAGAGGGAGAAGCAGACTCCCTGCTGAGTAGAGAGCCCAATGCAGGACTCAATCCCAGAACCTTGAGATCCCGAGCCCGGGACCTCAAGATCATGACATGAGGTGAAGGCAGATGCTTAACTGACTGAGCCACCTAGGCGCTCCCAGAATTAGCTACTTTATATGACAGTTTATCCATCTATATTCATTACCTTCTTACTTGTTATTAACATTTGAAAATTAGTGGATCTGCATAAGAAACTTACCATGTGCCTTTGTGTGTGTGTGTTTAATAGAAACCATGAAGGAAAACAATTCAATCTTTATATTCACAAATATGAGAGACACAAGTAGGGAAAAATATAAGGACATAACAAGTAAAAAACAAACAAACAAACAATGTGTGTCTATGAAATGAAAGTTGATCCTGAATAAACAGGAAAGCCTGATTTCTGAAGACTCTAAAAGAGAATCTGGCATTAAAGAGGGGCACTGGCTTATGAAGTGATTGGGTCAAACCATCAGAGGTGAGCAGGTCTTCAGGTTAGAATTGTAGCTATTGCTGGAATTCCTAAGCCCCCTGGTGGCACGTTGATATTGGCATGATGGTTTGACATCATTTCTGTATCAGTTCTATACCACAGAGTGAAAATGGAAGTCTTAGCTGCTGTTGAGTGGAAACATGAGACAGACTTCTTCAAGAACAGTGGCTGTCATCTGGTGCTAACGGACCAAACTGAGCTTCCCTAAAGAGTGTGTGGACTGTGCCTGATACTAGGTCTCAATGAGGACAGTAGAGCTCATTAGAGTGGTTAGTGATTGTTGTTCTATGAACCAGGATAGACATATTTGCCATTAGAAACAATACCACAGATTCTGGGGGCACAATAAGCTGAATAAACATTGCTCACCTTAGGAACAAAACTGTTTTCAATTAATCAATCTCTTCTTACATGGAACATTTAATTTTTTTTTTTTTTACAAAGATTTAATATAGCAGTACTACTACCACTGCTATCATTTTTAGGTACTTAGTATGGATGAGGAACCGTTATATTATTTATTTATAATTTATTTAGCAATCTAGTGAATTAACTATCATTGTTATTCCCATTTTGCAGACAAAGAAACTGAAGCTCAGAGCTTTTGAGTAACTAGTGCCAGGACCCAATAGTGGAGCAGAAATTCATACCCAGGTAGCCTTGATCCAGAGCTCATGTCCTTAGGCCATATGGCCCTGCAGTATCATATTATTTGAAAGAGTAGGATCTGGAATTAAGCTGCTGGGGTTCAAATGTTAGCTAAAATTTTTACCAAATAACCTAGACAAGAAAATTAACCCCTTGGAACATTGTTTCCTCAAACAAAATCAGCTTTTAAAAAACCCATAAAATCAGAATAAAATAATACTAAAAATATCATAGGTTGTGTAATGATTAAATAAAATAACAAATTAAGTGTTTGGAAGAGTCCTTGACATAAAATTAGCATTCACTAAACATTAGTGTATACTTCTTTCTCTTTCTTCCTCTCTCTCTTTCTCTCTCTCTGACACACACACACACACACACACACACACACACAGCTGTTCGTCTTTTAGCCTTTAAGCATGACCATGAATAGGTGGCTCAATTAGGACACTTTCATAATCCTTGTAACCTTGAGATGATACGACTGTATGCTTTCCTGTGTTTTTAGATGTCATTCCCTTTTTTTCTTAAGGGCATCAATTTCATTTCTTTCAGCTTTCTTGAGATACTATTTATCCAAAGCCATGAAATTTACTCTTCTTTTTGCTTTTTGTTTTGTTTACATTTTGAAATCTATTTTTACCAACATTCATGAAATTTTTACTTTTTTTTTTTTTTTTTAAATTTTTACTTTTTACCATAAAACATTTTCATATAAGTACGCTTATATTCTCAAATAAGTTTTAAACTCCTCTAGTTGGGACTGTGTGTCATGCTGCCTCTCATTTCACTGAGCACTATTCTGGTTCTGGGCACACAGTTATCACTCAAAAGATATTGATTAAAATTGATGATTTGACAAGAAATGACTATTGATTCTTTTCTAGAATGGAGAGTCTGTCATTTTATAGCTCTTAGAGATAAAGTAAAAGTATATACTTACAGAAAAACCCATAACCACAACTAAATAACCTTTAGTTACTCATAAAAGGAATATTGTAATTTTTTCTTTCTCTTTAAATTCAAAAAAAGTAATAATGTTGAAGATGGTTAAGTCCCTGGCTTTTGTTTGAACGGCTCCATTGAAGGTCATGTTGAAAAGGCTATTTTCCATATCCATGAAAATAATTTCTTATGAGTTATCTCAGTAAATGTTAACATAAAATACACAGAGATTCCTGTCACACCTAATATGTTAATTAAGAAATAATTGTACATTTATGGCTTTTTGAGTTAATTAGATAGTAAATCATTTCCTAATCAGTGATTCTGAGAGTATAATAGCTATCTGATTAAATTAAAACTTCATTTGGCACACCAATTTTAATTTAAATTAAGATGTCTGATTGGAGCCACCTGTGGTAATCCTTTTTTGACATCCTTTATGACTGCTTTCCTACATAGGGATGTTAGTCTACTACAGATTGAAGTACTTGTCTCTTTTTCTTTCAAGTACTTCACTTAGGCAGTGACAAGAGAAATACCTTTGCAGCTTGAAATAGATTTTTCAGTGTCACACTGATTTAGTAATAAAAAGCTATGCAGGGAAAAAAAAAAAGAATTACTTTTAGGTTTATCAACTTTTCATTCAAGATTTTAAAAATTATGTTTGCTCATCTCTAGACCATTTAAAAAGCTATATGATAAAGGCATTTTTCTTATTTACCATTTTCTTGTATCTTTCAAGACATAAAAAGACACTTATTACTCTTCTTTAGTTGTAAGATTACTCAGATGCTTCTGAGTAATTTACTAACTTCATATTTTTGTATCTGTCCTGTTAATTATTTTCTTGTAACAAGTCTTTTCTCTAATTATAATTATAGGGTTGTGAATTTTTTTTTTTAAAGATTTTATTTATTTATTTGACAGAGAGAGACACAGTGAGAGAGGGAACACAAGCAGGGGGAGTGGGAGAGGGAGAAGCAGGCTTCCCGTGGAACAGGGAGCCCGATGCAGGGCTCGATCCCAGGACCCTAAGATCATGACCTGAGCCAAAGGGAGACACTTAACGACTTGAGCCACCCAGGCGCCCCAGGATTGTGAATTTTGCTTAGAAAGCAAGAAAGCATCATTTCTTTTTTCTTCTTTCCACCATTTGTGTTTTAAGAATAATCCTAAATCATTCTCTTTTTCAGCTTTTCTCATTTTCACTTTTGGACCATTGTTATATATTAAAGGTTTAAGTTTTCCTTTAATTTACTTAATTTAGGGATAATAAATTTTATCCTTTTTGAAAAAGTCAGAGCCATTTATTTATTTTTTTAAATTTTATTTTATTATGTTAGTCACCATACAGTACATCATTAGTTTTTGATGTAGTGTTCCATGATTCATTGTTTGCATATAACACCCAGTGCTCCACGCAATACATGCCCTTCTTAATACCCATCATTAGGCTAACCCATCCCCCTACTCCCCTCCCCTCTAAAACCCTCAGTTTGTTTCTCAGAGTCCATAGTCTCTCACGGTAGAGCCATTTATTTTTAAAGGCAAGAAACCAAAGTATATTTAGATGTGTAAAAGTAAAGCTTTATTTGACAATGTCTTTTACTATATATCAATAATTTAATATATAAAAAGCAAACTAAAACATTATATAGAAATATATTTTAATTTATTTTTAAAATTGCATCTGAGATTTAATGAAGTATAAAAAATTTAACTGTGTACGAAAACTTATTAAATCATTTTCTGTTTGCTGAGTTTATAAATGGCTTAGGGAAGTCAATTTTATTAGATACTGTGGTCATAAGTTTTAAGGTTTTATTGACCCACTGCATGCTACCTGTTCAACTAAAAGGCAATGAAGAAGTCTTGGGATTTAACAATGGGAGAAATGATGTATATGTATATGTAGAAGGATAAAAGCTATGAAACGAAGCCATCAACTAAATAAAGGAGCCGCATCGGGCTCCTTGCTCAGCGGGAGGCCTGCTCCTCCCTCTCTCACTCCTCCTGCTTGTGTTCCCTCTCTTGCTGTCTCACTTTCTGTCAAATAAATAAATAAAATCTTAAAAATAAATAAATAAATAAATATTTTCACCTTCTAATGGGGGATATATATCTGATAAGAGGTTAATATCCAAAATATTTAAAGAACTCAAACAACTCAACAGCCAACAAAGCCCCAAACAATCAAATTTAAAAATATGCAGAGGATCTGAATAGACATTTTTCCAAAGAAGACATACAGATGGCCAACGGGTACATGAGAAGATGCTCAACATCACTCATCATTAGGAAATGCAAATCAAAACCAATATGAGATATCACCTCACAACTGTTAGAATGGCTAGAATCAAAAAGACAAACAAAACAAAACAAAACAAAACACAAATTTGGAGAGTACATAGAAAAAAAGAAACTCTTGTGCACTGTCAGTGGGAATGTAAATTGGTACAGCCACTATAAAAAACGATATGGAGGTCCCTCAAAAAATTAAAAACAGAACTATCATACAATCCAATAATTCCACTTCCAGGTATTTATTCCAAGAAAATGAAGACACCAACTTGAAAAGATATATACACCCTTGTTCATTATAGCATTATTTGCCATAGCCAAGATATGGAACCAAGTATCCATCAATGGTTGAATGGATAAAGAAATGTGATCTATCAATCTATCTGACATCTATCTATCTATCTATCTATCTATCTATCTATCTATCTATCTCCATATAATGGAATCTTATTTGGCCATAAAAAAGAATGAAATCTTGCCACTTGCAACAATATAGATGAACTTGAGGGCATTATGCTAAGTGAAATAAGTCAGACAGAGAAACACAAATAACATATGATCTTATATGTAGATTCTAAAAAATAACAAAACAAAAAACAATCCCATAGACACAGAAGTGTGTGTGTGTGGGGGGGGGGGCAAAATGGGTAAAGGGAATCAAAGTTACAAGTCTCCTTAAAATAAATAAGTCATGCGGATGTAATATACAACATGGCAACTATAGTTAAGACTACTGTGTTGCATATTTGAGGCTTGCTAAGAGAGTAAATCTTAAAAGTTCTCATCACAAGGAAAAAATCTGTAACTATGTACAGTGATGGATGTTAACTAGATTTATTATGGTGATCATTTTGCAATATATACAAATATCAAATCATTATATTGTACACCTAAAACTAATTTAATGTTGTATGTCAATTATAGCTCAATTAAAAGGACTACAAAAATATTCTGAGAAACTTCAAGAACAAGTCACACTTGAACGTTAGAAAGTTACCTTTCTCTTTCATGCTGAAAAACAACATTGCCTTCCTGTTTGGGTGCATATGTGTCTTTGCTTATACACTAAAAATGTTTTCCCTCTTTTCCTCCCGCCCCCAACACTCCCTCTTTTGCTACCAATTTTCTGTGCAGCTTGGTAGGGAACTGATGCTTGAGGAAGAAACGATAATGCCTTTTGACTTTCTTTCAGGAAGACATTTCTCACTCCCTGTGCAACAAGAACTAGAAAGGGCAATCTAAACACAGACTGCCTCTTTATATGAGACTTCCCCATCTCCCTTTTTCAGACCAACCCTTATTCAAAAACACTTTGAAATGATAAGAATAGCAGTTGGCCAAAAGCAGTGTAGTTCTTATGTCATGAATATCCACTCAACCACTTCACTCTACCATAGTGTCACTGAAAAAAAAAAGGAAAATGGCCATTTTTGTACCCCCTACAAAGAAAGCATCCTGAGAAAATAGCAGCATTTGACTAGCCACTCTTCAGTGCTTGGGCAGTACTCAATCATGGTGGTTTTAGAGTTTAGACTATCTTCTAAAATGCAACAAAGCACACCTTGAACAATCTCTTTGGGTATGTCAGGACCTCAGGAAGGCAGACAGGCAGAGATCTCAAAGAAGAGTCTCCCTTTGGAAAGGAACAGCATAATTTAATTTTACTTATACACCTTTCTCCTTGTATGTGAAACCTGCTGAAGGAGATGGCGATTTTATTCCCAGACATCTATCCATGCCAACTCTCTTATTCAACTTTGTATTCCCATATCCATATTCAAGCAATCCTCTTTTTCAATGATTCTGTCAGCTTGCTCTACATCCTTTACCAAAGTTGTTACAGGTCAAGCTTCAGTTCCCTTTTTGAACTTTGTAATTCCCAATCAATCTTCTGGATGGTTTCCTAGCAGTAGCTAGGATTTGTTTGATCCATTTCCCTCAGCTCTTCTCTCTCCAACTGCTAAATTGTCTGTTCTTACAGCATGACCCTATGCATTGAGGATTACACTTGCTTGGTGAGTTTATCCCCCCCCCCCAGTAACATCAATAATGATTTAGGCTGGGAAAAAAGCAAAACGGTTTGCCACTTTTAGACTTGGCCCCTTTGATTCTGTACATAAACTGACCTACAACATTATTTTGAGGGATCATACTGTCAAGAGATTTAGTTTGACTGCTATTCATCATGTTCAATCTTTTCTATTGTTTTCCTGTGCCATAGACATTTGGAGATGGAAATGGGAATGATTTGAAATAGTTTCACTTGGGGCGCCTGGGTGGCTCAGTTGTTAAGTGTCTGCCTTTGGCTCAGGTCATGATCCCAGGGGACCTGGGATCGAGCCCCGCATCGGGCTCCTTGCTCAGCGGGAGGCCTGCTTCTCCCTCTCTCACTCCTCCTGCTTGTGTTCCCTCTCTTGCTGTCTCACTTTCTGTCCAATAAATAAATAAAATCTTAAAAATAAATAAATAAATAAATATTTTCACTTGAACTTAGGAAGTGCAAACCGCTCAAAATCCTACTCTTTGTTGCAGAGTGACAGCAGTGTCTGAAGGAGTATGAGAGAAGGGTAGGGATTCCTGGACATTGCAGAAGGCATTCAAACTTAAGAGGAACAAAAATCGGGGTGCCTGGGTGGCTCAGTTGGTTAAGCATCTGCCTTCGGCTCAGGTCATGATCTCGGGAGTCCTGGGATCGAGCCCCACGTTGGGCTCCCTGCTCAGTGGAGAGTCTACTTTTCTCTCTCCCTCTGCCTCCTCCCCCGCTGCTCTGTCTCTGTATCTCTCTGTCTTTGTATCTCTCTCTCTTTCAAATAAAATAAAATAAAATAAAATAAAATAAAATAAAATAAAAGGAAGAAAAATCATGTTCTATTCCCACCCAATCTGTGAGAGGCCCTCTGTAGCCTGGAGATGGCTTAGAGATATGATAGCTTGTCTAGAAACTTTGCTACTATTGTTGTTACTCCATGAGCACAGGCCAGGGCAGGGACCTCCATTTCCAATTCAACCTCACAAAGATAGAATAAATGTGTCACTTTGACAGTACAAATAGTTGTTTCCTTAGTTGAAGGATTTGTGGATTACCTTGAGTTTATCAACCTGAGTTTTTATGCAACAAAATTATAAAAACTAATATTGTTTTGCTTAATTTTCATAGTCAAATAAGCTCAAGTTGAAATAATATTTGATAGAGAGTATAAGTAAGGTAAATTACACTTTTACTTGATCTCCTCCTAAATGAAGGCCCTAGGGTGTATGTGTGTGTGTGTGTGTGTGTGTGTCTTTTCAGGATATAAGAAAGAAAAGTAATATAATGTATTGGTTGCTCTAAGAGGCTGATTTTATGTTTGTGTGAAAGTAAACTGAAGGAAATTACGAAATTCCTTTCCCAAGAGATCTTTAACAGTATCATGGGTTGCATCTGCTGGGATTTTTATGACAAATTCTGCCTGCAGGCAGGGTAATGGATTTTGAAGACATTTCATGGAATTTTATACCCCCAAGAGTATGTGAAGCTGAGTTCAGAAGTTGAAAGGAACAGGATTCAAAAAGTCTATTCCCTTCAAGTAATTTAGTTTTCTGACCTTGGATTTCAGTTTCTTCATCTGTAAAGTTATTCGTGCTAGAATAGATCAGTGATTCTTAATATTTTTTGTTGTGTAATACAATCCTGTGGCAGGGAGGGGGTCATGGATTTTCTGAAGCCTACTCATTAACTCTCTGGGATCCATGGGCCTTATGTTAAATACTAGAATTATTTCAAGGATAACATACAGTAGTTTGATTCCTGTGTTTTGAGAGTATTAGAAAACAAATAGGAGAATCTGTACTTAGGAAAGAGACAATCTTGTGTGGAAGACACAGTGTGCACACCTATAGAAAAGACCTAGGGAAAAAAAAAAAAAAAAGAAGACCCAGGGATGCTTCCATGTGGTGAGTGTAATGGGCTTGAAGGCACTTTATACATAGGAGAATACAGAGAACAGAGACGTGAAGTCAGAAATAGCTAAGCAATGCATGTAGATTCAAGTCAAGGAAAAACTCTATTTCAGGTAGAGGCAAGGAAGAATAAGGAAGGCAACAGTCAAAAATTAGGAAGTATTACAGGAAACGTCAGGTTCTTTCTTTCTTCTTTTTCAACTTAAGGGAAACTGAATTTTAAAGCAATCTAGTTTAAAAACAAGTTGAAGTTTAGAGAGAAGAGCACGGAACCTTCTAACAGAATCAGACAGACACAGGAGAGAGGATGGGTACTAGTCAGGAACTTCCATGTTAGATCTTCTCCATCTTGGAAGTGAAGTCATCACTGACTCTAGTCAGTTCACTGTTTTAGGTTTTCTGCTCAGGGGCACCTGGGTGGCCAGAGGGTTGAGCCTGCGACACTTGGTTTTGGTTCAGGTCATGATCTCAGGGTCCTGGGTAGAGCCCCTGCCTGCTCAGCAGGGAGTCTGCTCGAGATTCTCTTTCTCCCCTCACCCTCCGCTGGCTCTCTCTCTCTCTCTAAAATAAACAAATCTTAAAACAAAACAAAACAAAACCCAAACACTCTTCTGCTCAGTGGCCTTCTCCAGCAAGTGGATGTGCACCTGCTCCTTCCTTAGGCTCTCTTGGAAGGCCAAGGCCTCTGCTTAGGCCTTGCTCTGGACGTGGGCAATCTTCTCATTTACCGGCTTGCCTTTATTTCCTGTGTGGGCCCTCAGTGCTTGCTATCTCTGGTCTTCGTTTTCGGTTCTTATCATGTAATCAATGTACTTCTTCAGCGACCCTTCATTGGTTAGGAAGCATTCGTTAGTGAGTAGACTTTGCTCAACTCCTTTGGTTGCTCAAACACCTCTGAGAGGTTGGAGAAAGATTTTTCCATGGAGTTCAGGTCTGCTGAACTTCAGGTCTTTCGGGATCTTCTGGATCTCGGCTTTGGCAAGTTCGTTCTGTCTCTGGGCCTCCTTCCTCGCCTGGTACACAATCTCTCAAACCCGTCCATGTCCATGAGCTTTCACATCTGCCGGCACTTCACTCGGAGGGCCTCACACTGCAACAGGCTCTTCTTTTTGTGTAGCTTCCGCGCGGGGTTCTGGTCTTTTTGCGGTACTGCAGCAGGTCCACAAGGGGCCGCATGCACAGCAGCAGGTCCCGGGGCGGGAACACTGAGGTGGATGCAGCACAGGAACCCCCGGAGCTCCCAGGGGACTAACTGCCTCCAGCGTCTCGGAGCTCCCAGGGGACTAACTGCCTCCAGCGTCTCGTCAGGCGGACTTCAGGGGCCGGCGCACCCGCCTCCCACGCACTGTCTCAGGGGCACCCGCCAGGCTCTGAGGGCTGTTGTTCAGGAGTAGCTGAACTTGAGGTAAGTGGCCTTTTCTTCAGGGCCGGCTTTTTAAAGACGAAGTCCTAAACTGCTCCAGATAATCCCCCTCGGCCGGGTGCCTAGAACCTCAGCTCCTCCAGGAAGTACTCCTCACTCAGGTCTGAGGCAGGTGCGGGCCCCGCTGAGGGGAAGGGGGTGCTGGGTGAGCCATGGGCTCACTGACGCATGCCCATGCTCCCCGAGAGTCCATGGTTCCCTCCTCGCCCACCGCTCCTTCGGCCCCCGCGCGGGCTGCACCACCAGGGTGCCATCTGCTGGCTTAGAGATGAGTCGTTTGTGGCGGGAGGCCCAGTGCCCAGGGGCCTGGTCGGCTGGCTATCGCCACTTTGTGGGGGCCGGCCTCTGTGCCACCTCCCTCCAGGTTAACGTTGACCTAGTCCAGTTTGGAAGACCTTGGGGAGGTGGAATGGGACCCTTGCCTGCCTCCTGGGGTGGGGCTGGGGGCTTTCCTGCCTCGTCTTCAGTCTCCTTGAGGGAGGTTTGAGGCCGGATCTCTTCCCCATTTAGATGATGCTGGAGGCATCATCTAAAGTCAAATTCGAGCCTTCCGGGCCACTTCTCAAAGAGTCTACCATTGAAGAGGTCACCAGCCTCTTTCTTCCGGGGACTTAGGGACAAGGCCCTTCCAGCCTTCCGAGGCTGATAGGGGTGGTGGTTTTAGGACCGTATGTGTCCTCCTGGGAGGCTGGGGCTTCCCTGGGCAGGTCTTCGAGGGGTACTTCTCTGAGAGGCACATTTTCTTAAAGCCAAGAAGCCATATTGAAGAAGAAAGAGAATACGTTTTTGCATATCCTTGAAGGTTGGCAGAGGGGTTTAATTTAATTGCCTAGCAATGAAGTGCAACTATTAATTTCAAGGTAAGTTGCAAGGGCGTGGTGATGGGAAATACTTTTGGAAAAGATAATTCTGAATACAGAGGAAAAGAGTGAGGACAACATACTCTGTAAAAATCTCTAATAGCCAAAGGGAGAGTGAAATAATGCCTACAGAAATAGCAAAAACTGATCTAAAAATATTATTGCAAATAATAGGAGAAATGCAGTGATACATTAGAGAAAGTGAAAAGGTAAAAACCAATATAAATCTGATATGCCTATAATTCAGAATTATGGGAGGAGCCTTGAAGATGATGAGGACTTTATATCGAGGTGAGGTCTGAGAGTCTGGCCTCAGCTTTTGAAGTGGTGACCTCTGGAGTATTGATGTGTTAATTGGGCATTCCAGTTGTGAACTCTTGAAGCAACTGGAGCAGAAGTGAGAGGCCTTATATGATTCAAGGCAGAGTCAAGAAACTTATATCTATCAGAAAAAGATTTTTTGTATTTATTATGGCTCAGACATATTTATTTAGAATTTATTTTGGTGTTTAAATATTTGCCCTGTGAAACAGATATTGTTTTCCTAGAAATGAAGGTTGGTTAGTTAGTCAGCTATTACCTTCTTCTGAGGTATTGGAAAAATAGTTAGACATACTCATTGCAATGGGAATCCCTTCAATTTATAATATTTTGCAAAATAAAAATAAATAAGCTTTTTGCCTTATAGTGAAAGCATTAAGGTACATAAAATATTATTAGGAGAAACTTTACCAGTCCTTAAAGCAAGAGAGTTAATTTTCCATATTGATTTTTTTTTCACATCAATTATAAACTGGGGGATATCCTGCCATATGATAGTTATGTCTAGTTTCTGATGTAAATTGGATATAACTTTGGGAGCAAGGACATTCTTCGGGCAATAGTAATTCTATTTAAGCCTGTGTTGAAAATAGCCACATTAACAAATATATGGTTAATAAAATAATACGTTTCTCAGAAACCTATTTCTTAGTATCTTGACAGCAGTCTTCAGAGCCTTAAAGGGAAAGGTCAAGGGTTGGTAGATAAATCACATGTGATGAATACACTCCAATGGGTAGAATTCCCTAAGTGTGTAGATTCTTCCTTCACACTATTCCAAGGAATTTTTGACATCTCCATTTTTTCGTAGTTCAGATCACTATTGAGTCCAGGTTTCAACAAAAACAACCAGGCAAACAAGTTAGGACCACTCCCAGCTGCTTGAGCTTGCACACTGAATTCAGACACTCTGGTAAATGCACGTATGTATTGATAAATTCAGCTCAGTCTAAATTATCTTTTTCCCTATTTGGTCTAGTTTCTTGATAATCTATTTCTATATGCATTCTTCAGATTTTTGTATTTATAAAAATTATATATGTAACAAATGTAATAATATAATGATAATGTAATAATATATATAAATATATACATATATAATTACAAAATATGTTACTACAAAATAGTTACTTTTAGATGTATAAGCCATAAACCCTCTCCTTTCAGATTTGACTTTGTAACTGGCCCTCAGGGCATTCTGGAAACTGACTATAGTTAAAGGCCTGGATGAGCATGAGTGTTTCATGTTGGCCAGAGATGCTGGTGGGAGTTAATGTATTAAATTGGGTACCAGATTTTAGTGGGGAGACCAGAATCCCCAAGGGTCAGAGACCAAGTAATGGGGCACAGACCTTAGTTGCTGAGGCAAGGAGGGAGAGCTTATCTTTTTTTTTTTTTTTAAGATTTATTTCTTTATTTTAGAGAGAGAAAGAGCACAAGCTATCTCCCTGCTATCCTATTTCATATGTACATACCCCTACCCAGAACTTTATATTCTCCAGAGAACATGTTCTGTTTGTTTCCCTTAATATAATAGGAGCTCCTGGAAATAGGAAAGTTGAATATCCCTGAGAATGAACTTAAAGCAGACCCCATATTAGTGAGGCATTCTTTGAGGGTATACAGTTTAGGGGGCACTAAAAAACTCAGTAATCAAGATAGAAAATGTTTTAATGCATAATCAGAAAAACATCATTAGTGCCAAATAATACATGATGAATAAAATATCAATATTTTAAACAAAGACAAGATTCATAAATTCATGTTGGAAACTGAGGCAAGAGAAAAAAATCAGTAATACTGATACAGTAGTCTGTGATTTTCACAGTACAGGGTGAATTGCTGCACCTTATTCTCATACCAATAAGAAAGAAGCACAACGTTTTGATTACATCTTTAGATTTTGGAGGGGACATGTACCTCATTTGGGTGTATTTCTCTAATCCATTACCGGATTGCTACCAAAGCTACCAATTTTCAGTCAAGTTAAGAGCAAGAGAAGTTTCCCACCTGGTTCTGGCTATTGATGCAACTTATGTCTTGAGGAATTGTTACTAATAAGTTTGTGATAAATAAAGATCTCCAGGAAGTTTGTAGCAAACCCTGATAAAAGAATAGCAGCAGAGGCTCTGGGTATTTGGAGCAAAGCCACTAATTATTTGTCAAAAAGTCAAATGATTATTCTTTATCTCTGGATTTTGGCAATGTCCATCTCCTAATTTAGAGACAGAAATGCTGAATACACGTTTTTCCAAGTTTATGTGCAGTTAGGATGTGTGCACATGAATTAAGATCTGTCAGTCAGATACTCTGATCCCAAACTTTGATTCAGGATCTAATGACTGAAAGAAATAGGTGCCATGTACAATTCATTTTGCTATGGGAAGAGGAAACTCTTTAGTTTCCAGGGCCAATAGCTGAAGTTCTAAAGACAAGACTAGGGTCTGTTTGGTGATAGCAGCAGTGATGGTTTCACTGGACAGTTCTGCATTATGGTGTCAATTCTGATTATGTACATAGCTTCTAAACCTAGTTCTCTGGCCTTCCTAGAAATTGTGTGAGCTGTGCAGTGTACTTTAATTTCTTGTTTCTGATTTAGATTATCAAGAAATTATTTCTGTTAGTCACAAAAAGCCTTGACTTACATACCTATGTTTGGCTCACACCACATGAAGAATAAATGTCAGTTTTAACCTTCAGTGAAGTAGTTTGGCCTGTTAAAATAAAATATATTTATTCCCTTAAATAATGCTTGGAAACTTCCTCATGCATTTTTTAACTTCCTTCTTACTGTGCATAGTGATTTGCACATGTAGTGTGAGTTACATAAGTACTGATATTTGAATGAACAATATGAATATGACTCATGCCATTAAATGAATCACCTTTTTTGATATATTCTAGATCCTTAACTTATCACCTATTCTATACAAACAAAAAGGAGTAGTGAGTATTTGAGCAAAGTTAGGTAGTTATCATTATAGCACTGAGTGATACCCTGAGACAGGTGAGCATATAGAAAATAAAGAAAATCTATTTTCCTTGGAGGAGCAGACCATATTTATTTTCAAGTGTGGTCTAGAATCTAAGATATCTTTTGAAGCAATAACCAAGGCCATCAGAATTGAGCCTCTTTGAGAAATTGACAATTGTTCCACAGTTCATTGTGGTTCACTAGGTAGGAAGAAGCTTTGGAAGCATCTGGGATGAAATTGAGGTCATGAGTCCCTGCTTAGCCACAGATGCCCTTTTATTCTACCTGCCTCTAGCAGATCCCTGTGGGCTTTCTCAGTGACTAAATCTGCCTGGCCTGGCATTCCAAGGATGGTGTGATTAAAAGGGATAGATGCCAAGAAGAATAAAAGGATACCAGCATGGGTATTGAAGGCAAAGGCAACTTCCTCAACTGTGAATGAATCCATGTCTGCTGCTTCAGTGGCATATGCGTTTTGTAATGAGTGAGGAAGTTGTTTGGGGAATATCCTCAAAATCTTAGTTAAGATAGAGTATATTGATTTCTATTTGCTCTTTTATGTTAGCTATGGATTTTAGTAGCAACAAAACTTCAGAGGCTGTAGAAACTGGTTAGTGAAGCTGCTGATCAAGTATGCCAAGGGAAACAAAACACACGGACTAGTCAATAGAGATGTTCATGGAACTTATAATGTGTTTCTCCTTCAGTGTTCTGTTCCTTTCCGGGGGATGAAACACATGGTGCCATGTAACTAGAGAGCTGAGTGTCCTTCTTTCTCCTCGGGGCAAGAAGAAACTAGTTTTGTAATACAACAAATGCTTTAATAGGCTCTGAGCTTTAGGTAAGTAGGATCTATCCCCTCATAGCAAGGGCTTTTAGCCAGCAGTTTTAAGAGCAAAGTTACACACTGTGAGGAATAATGCAAGTGGTATATTCACAGGTGTGACAAGCATGATAAATGCATCTTTTTTGAAAGTTGACCCCCAAAATAACAGGCCTGAGGGTGGCTCTGGCCTGCTTCTGACAGAAAAAAAAAAACGTTTTTCTTTACACATGCAAATGGCCAACTTTAATCAGCAGTGGTTTCTTTTGGTGATGTTTCTGCAATTGCCAACCCAAGCCAACCTCTATCTCCTCAGTGATAATCGGGTCAACAGTACAGAGGATAATCACTGGAATTCAAAGCTGGCATCAGAGCTGAGCGATGTCCTCATGCGTCCTCTTATCCTTGCCAATGCAATCAAATTAGTTCTGTTAACAGCTTGCCAAATGAGCCAGCCTCGTAAACTCTTCTCTCTTAGAAAGGAAATGTAGACATTCATATTGATTCATATTGTTTCTCTCCCCTCAGTGTGATCTTGGGAACCTCGCCAAGGGGTCTGATGGCTGTCGTCTGAGGATGCCATGTGAAGTCTTTAATAAGCTGACATTTCCTGTTGCTAAGCTGCCATGTCTGAAAGCCAAACCAAATAATGTTTGGGCTCTTTAGATCCCAGACTCTGTTTTTGTCTCTTTCTCGTCCTTCTCCTGACCCAGTTCTCAGCTCTGCCCACCTTGTTTCTCCATCTAGCTTGTGTATATGTGCAATACAAAGGTCAGATGGCAGGCTGTGATGTTGGCTTTATTATGAGACTTCGCTAGCTATACTGACCTTAAACTCTCATTTGCAGTCTCTTATTATATTACAATCAATGACAGATTATATCTTCAGACCTAAAAATGAAAGTCCTGTAGATTTTCAGAGTTTGATGTTGTTTCTTCAGAGTCTTATTTTGTTTCTTAAGAATGTGAGTTAATTATACTGGCAAGGCTACTGAGTTGATGGATGGGTCACTGCTCACTTTCAGGGTAGCAAATAGTGCATCCAGACTTGGGCAGCATGACTCTGTGTGTGGTTGGAGGTCGAACGAGGTGAAATGTGAAATACAAGGAAAATCTAGGTTCTGATTTCCTTCCAAGATATAATGGTAATGGCTACTATATAACATTTTAGCCAAGGTATCATAATCCTAAACTGCAAGCAACTATCATTTCCCTTAACACTTTTCACCAAAAGATCTTTAAAAAGAGATATTCAGATTCTTCCAATTCCCTTATTTTGTTTCCTCTTTTTTAAGTGCTTTTTCAAAAAGTGTCGGGAAGTATATATATATATATAAATATATATATGTATATATATTTTTTAAAGATTTTATTTATTTATTTGACAGACAGCGAGAGCAGGAACACAAGCAGGGGGAGTGGGAGAAGGAGAAGCAGACTTCCCGCCGAGCAGGGAGCCGGATGCGGGGCTCGATCCCAGGACCCTGGGATCATGACCTGAGCCGAAGGAAGACGCTTAACGACTGAGCCACCCAGGCGCCCCTGTATATATATATATTTTTATTTCAGTGAGAAATTAGCATTTCTCTTGAGGATAACTATTTTTCCAGACTAATTGAATCTGATTCCTCCTTCTATATGGCTTCTTTGGGAAATCAGTTTTTGCTCAATGCAGCGGCATCAGCTGAGTTACTGAATAACTCACATGCTAATTATGCTGGATAGTTTTCTCTAAATTTATAGTCTCATCTGTAATGGTTCTTCTTTTTTTTTTTTAAGCATTTGTTTTGTTGGAGTAGCAAACCAAAATGCTTGAAGGGTCCAAACAAGTAACATAAGTTAGTGAAATTAGTTACACAAAAAAGACATTGAACACTCAACATTGCAATTTAATATATGTTAATCCTTTAAAAAAATAAAAAATGAAGAGGAACAGAAAGAAGAAAAAACAATTACCCAGATCTGTCTTTCATACACATCCCATACGCATTTTAAATTCAATACAGCTTAAACTAAACTAACTTTCATCAAATGTACTCATCAAAATATAGCCCCTGGTCTTAGTTAATGATATTGCTATTTAATCACCCAAGCCAGATAACCAACATTCATGATTTCTCTTTTTCTCTTTCCTTAGTCACCTCCAAGTTGTACTAATTTAATTGTCTAAATCTGAATTATTTCACTTCTAATTTCCCTGCTACTGCTTCAGTTTCTAGGCATATTATCTCTCACACAAGTGATTACATTTCTCTCATTGATTTATCTGCAGTAAGGCTCTCTGCCTTAAATCTATTTCAGTCAATATCACTGGTCTATCTAAAACACAATGTTGCTTATATTTCTCTCACAAATGCACTTTAGTCTTTTTGTTAATTGCCTAGAAGTCACAAACCAGCTGCCCACATGCTTACTATATCTGGGCATTATGTATTGTTTGGCCTAAGCAAAACAAATAAATAGAATATAGAAAAGCTTGCTAGAAAAGAAAATATTGCTTCCTAGAAAAGGAAGTCGGATTGCTTACTTAGATTACATTAAAATCAAATACTTTCAATTATCAGAAAACAACACTGAGTGAAGTGGCCAACCACAAGGAGGAAGGAGATATTAGCAATTCATATTTCTGGCAAAAGACTCATGTTCAGAATATATAAAGTTCTCCTAAAATAATTTTAAAAGACAGCCAATCTAATAAATAAAACAAGTCACAGTCATTGCATATGAAAAGGGACTCGAATTAAAAACGATAAGCTACTACTAGCCACCTATCATAATAGTTAAGATGAAAATTGCAAAGATGAAAAGAGAGAACATGGAACAATAGTTCACACACTGTTGGTGGGGGAATGTAAACTGGTAAAAACCGCTTTTACCAATCCACTGTATGGCAGTATTCTCTAAGCTGAGTATATGCATATCTTAGGACACTGCAGTTCTACTCTAGATACATACACAACAGAAATTCATAAAAATATGTATTAGAGACAGCCAAAATGTCCACCAACCATAGGATGGATAAAAAAAAATGTGGAATATTATACAGCAGTGAAAATAAAGAAATTACTGTTATATTTCAAACATTAATGAACCTTAAAAATGTAATGGTAGGTGAAAGAAATCAAATGCAAGAAGAGTCTGTGCTGTATGATTTTACCTATGTACATTTCAAAACCATATAAAACAGATTCATTTTGTTAGATCAGTAGTTACTCTTCAAACATGGGATGGGTAGTGATTAGAAGGGAGCTCAAGGGGCCTTTTTTTTTTTTAAAGATTTTATTTATTGATTTGACAGAGAGACACAGCGAGAGAGGGAACACAAGCAGGGGGAGTAGGAGAGGGAGAAGCAGGCCTCCCGCAGAACAGGGAGCCCGATGTGGGGCTCGATCCCAGGACCCCGGGATCATGACCTGAGCCGAAAGCAGATGCTTAATGACTGCGCCCCTCAAGGGAAATTTTTAACATACTGGTAGCATTCTATTTGGATCTCACTGCTTGTTACATGGGAATATTCACCTTGTGAAAGTTCATTGAGCTTCCTACTTTAGATCATTTTTCTATCTTTATTTCTTTCAGTAAAAAGCTGTAGAAAGTATCATTTAAAAAATAAATAAGTGAATACAGGCACACACTTGTAGTAAGACAGAAAACTAGTAACCTGTTTCTTCTTGCTTTTGGATTATTTTTTCTTAGTATTTAATTCAATTTACATTATACAATTTGTCTTCACTGATTTATTTTATTTTATTTTATTTTTTTAAGATTTTATTTATTTGAGAGAGAGAGAGTGAGAGAGAGAGAGTGCCTAAGAGGGGGTAGGGCCAGAGGAAGAAGCAGACTCCCCGCAGAGCAGGGAGCCCGATGTGGGACTCGATCCTGGGACTCCAGGATCATGACCTGAGCCGAAGGCAGTCGCTTAACCAACTGAGCCACCCAGGTGTCCCTTCACGGATTTATTTTCTTACATATGTGTTACACTACAGGGCTGTCAAGGGCCTTTACATGATCTTTTTCACCATGCATTTTACAATGGGAGAAGTACCCATTGAATCGCTGACAAATTACTTAAGCATTCTGTCTTCTCTATACCATATTACCTATAAAAGGGGAATTTTTTAACCCATTAACATTTCAGTACCCACCTAATATAATTATGAAATCTGTATTCACAGGGATTTTGTCACTGATTTGTTTTCAGTGATATAAAAAGGTGAATTATTATAAAAACAAAGAAATGTTTTGACTTGGGTCCTATATAACACAATATTACTGAGCAAATTAGAATATATATCATGTCATTTTTGTCACTTTTTTTCTATGTATTAAAATAAGAAATGACATGTCAGTAAATAATCAATGTGGTGTTTATCAGTAAATGAAGAATGTAGAACATTAAAATCATTGTATATAAACATACATAAAAAGTAACTACTCTGAACTGAAGCTGATCAATTTGAGATTAATACATGTCCATTGAAAAATTGAAAAAAAATCAAAACTATACTTGCATCTAAGTTTATTTAAGAGGAAGAAATCCCTATGCAATTATACCCTTCCTAGGGAAAGAGTGAATTTCTGGGAGTTGTCAATGAAAACCTTACCATGAAAAGATATTTTTCTTATTGAATAAGAATATATTTATCCCTGTTCCTGACAATAAACTTTAAAAATATATAAAGAGAATTTAGCCTGAAAATTAGTGTATAAAGCATAAAAAGTCAGACATACGTACTGAGAAATTTTGAAGGAGATGGTAACACGTAAGGATCAAATCCTACTTATTGCGTAAATCGTGTTTTATTTGTAGAACTTTGTGAAACATTCGTAACAAAATCTGAGACTCACCCGGTTCTAGTTTCAAATAAACCTGAAATTCAGGGAGGTTCAACAAAAGTTTTGCCAAGGTTCATGAACTTTCATCAAATGTGTGTGTGGTTTTTTTTGTTTTTTTGTTTTTTTTGTAAGTTGGACTAGTCAATTTTCACCATGTTTAGACTAGATTTCTTTAAAAAATAAAAACTTGCAGATTAAAGTCAAAGGAAGTTAAAATGCAAACATTCTTATTCTTACTTTTTATCAACATAATCTGGTGCAATTTTTTTCTCACTTTTTTTTAAGTTGTTAAGCCAGTTTTGTCAGGGCAAAAATATACCTTAGTTTGTTCTTCTATCTTTTCTGCATAGAAAACTCACCAGAGTTAATATTACCTGTGATGCTACTTTTCATGAAAAACCAATAGCAGTGAACATAAGTCCATTTATATAGTAATAATGATACCAATATTTATTACTCAGTTACTGTTTTAAATACCTTACAGGTATTACATAATTTAATTCCTACTGCAGTTCTCCGTAGAGACAGAGGAAAGACAGACAAAACTAAGATTTAGGGAAAGGTTAAATAATTTATCCAATGTCATGCCACTAAAAAGCTGCAGAACAAAAAATTTAACCCAGGGGAAATAATTACAGAAACGGAACTCTTAACTGCTATACTATCATGGCAGTCATGGTTAGCTACCTACCCAAAATCTGTTTTCCTCTTTTTTTTTCTCCTTAAGATGTCAGCAATGATGGCTGAGCATAAAAATAGAAAGAACCTGAGCCTTTGACTACTTCGTTGATCCCTACTGGTTCCTCCTTCTTCTAGACTTCTTGTTAATTGAGAAAAATAAATGCCTTTACTTATTTAAGCTTTGTATTCATTTCTAAAGGGGATAATGCTACTGCTTTTCACACTGGCCTGTCATAATTGTAGTGTAAAAAAGATAATCAACTCAATACCCAACAAAAAATCTAAATGTACTTACTATTCGCTAAATCAGGCAGAGTTGTACTCTTTTTTTTTTTTTTTTTTTTTAAGGGGGGAAGGGCAGAGAGAGACTCCTAAGCAGCCTCCATGGCCAGCACGGAGCCTGACAACAGACTCAGTCTCACAACCCTGAGATCTGACCTGAACCAAAATCAAGAGTCAGTTGCTTAAATGACTAGGCCACCCAAGTGCCCCGAGCAGAGCTGTACTCTTAAGGCACAGTCTTTCTGAGAAAGCAGAGAGCTAATTTTACTTAGGGGGTTGGGAAGCTTGGTGTTCAAGGATTGATGGACTTTCAGAAGCAGGAGTAGAATTTAGGGATTGGTTGATCTTTTTTTTTTTTTTTGCTACAAAACTGGTTATTAGAACAAGACTTTCACTGACTACTCGAGTTGTGTAAATATATGCACTTCAGTGAGGCTGCTGCTAGTTTGCTGACTTCAGAAACAGCTGCTTGTCACTGATTGGCTGGCTTTCCAAGATTTGATAACAGAACAAGTTTTTATTTATATGATGGAATATTTAAAAACTTGGTTCTGGTGGTCATTTGTTGCTATGGCAAAGGACAATCAGCCCTTTCTTCAGAGGATATGATTGTTCCTCAATAAGATTGATACAAATAGGAGGAAAACATCCTAGAAGTCAGTCATCCAGGGGTTCTTAGCTAGATTTTGAGTTATCTTTATTCCTATATTTTGAACTTGTAACAAAGGTTAGGGGCATCCATATTGTTTGGTTTTTAGAATATAACATACTTAATTCTCATTTCATACAATTGATGTAAACAGCCCGGTTATGTAAATAGAAAAATGAAGTGTAAATAGAAAACTGAAGAATTACTTTTATTAAAAAAAACTCAGGTATTTCTTAACCCATTAATATAATTAACATATATTTTCAAACCTCAAAAATAAAACGTTTATTAATTACTTAGTCAGAATAAACAAGGAACTTTGATATGTAATGTAAATGGAATTTTGAGATATTTATTTTAACATTCAAAAGATGAAATAAAAGTCATTAAAATTTAGCTCTGATATACGATTGTTTCTAAAGTAGGCATGTATACTAATTTTCACTTAAATCTATCAATATATGTGCAATAAATATGTAATTGTGCACTTTCAGAATAACTAAATTTAGTGTACAAAACTAGCCTAGAAGAAATCATTTTCCAAAATAGTATGTAGTATAGGATTTTAATTTATGGCATATTTTGTCCCTGAAGGTCATTTTGATATGTATATTGTTTTTAGAAAGAAGAATTTCAAATTGAGTAAAATAATTTTGTTTGAATTTTCAGTGAAAGCAATCACTTAATATAACATACTATTTTCCTAGAGTAATAAAGGAACTAGGGAATACACCTAATAAAATTTAGGTGTATATTCTCTAATAAAATAAAACTACATTTATAAGCTTTGGAAATATTAATTTGATTGCTAGTTAAACATTCGTAGTCTGCATACAACATGTTACTTTGAGTCTCTGCTATGATATCCCACACTGTTTCTGGAGTAAGTTGACTTAACGAGTAGCTCAGGCAATATGAGGCCATTTACCTATTTTGGTCCTTTGAAATGGGTGTATATATTTCTATGTCAGATATTCCATTTTCAGCCAACTTTGCTGTATTTCAGATTGTAGAGAAAGGTAATTGTTCATTAGTGATGATCTGTGAGAATGACTAAAACACACATGGAGAAAAACCGACTACTAGCATGACTGGACTCTTCCTGAATAAATCTTTGAATAAGTGACAATTGATGGAAATTAGTACAAAGAGGAATAATTCATTACTTGAAGGCATAAATTATTTCTTGAAATGCTCTGGTGTTCATAATAAAGATGCTCTAGGCTTGAGTACCATCTGCATGGTACATGAAATTTGTCATAATTACAAAAATATTTAATAAGCACTTAATAATTTTGTTCAAATTCTGTTTTCTAATTAAGGTGCAAGCAAACACCAGAGATATAACGTATACTTGAATATCTGCATACACATTTCCTTACATGACAAAAAATTACAACTTAGAAAAAAAATATTATTTTGATTCAGACTCATTCATGTCTTTGGGGCAGCATTCGTAAATAGGTATAAGACATATGTACCATTTTTAAATCCTATCCTGTTTTCATTTACCATTCAATTCCACATTACAGATGGGAGTATTTAAGAATACTGTATACAAATTTGAATAACTTTAAACTTTATTATTCAGAAAAATTATTGGGTATTTAAAGATGACCTGTATAATTCAGAATCAAGCTAAGGACAAATGTTCACAATTTTAGAACAGCAGACTCTTGTGACAGCCTTCAGACTTGAGTTTTAAAACTTGAACATTATGCTAAGAGTTGTGTTGTTAGAACTTTTTCTATGTCCATGAAAATTTAGGATAGAAGGCGTATTAAATGGTTAATAAGCCATCCCTCAGTGGAGCAACTCTAGAAATTCACAGCTGCCTGAACATGAGTTCAGTAAGGTTTATAATAAGAAAATTATAGTTATTTACTCAGGAAATGAAACTAGCCAAGTGGCAGGATAGATTTCTAAAACAGATGCATCACTTTAGTCTGCTATTTATTGCATGCATATTCCCATTTATCATGGTTTCCTATCTGCTTTGTAGTTCAACTCTGACAACTGTAAATCAACAGAAAAGATGAGACACAATGGTAAATCAAATATAAGTGGAAAACATGTTTGGTATTGTGGTTACAAACAATTTGTATAGCATTTAATAGGAAAATAGTATAGCTTCTGATTATGACAAGAGTATAACCGATAGCATTTTCAAAATCATAAGACCATGTAGTTATTTGGCATAACTACATAGAAGGATAATCAATGTATGGAAACTATCAATTGCATTGTGCCTATTAGTAAGAAGACTTTTTAAATGAAATTCCTTAATCTTTAAAACTATTTCTCATTCATTCACTTAATTAATTCCTGGTTTGGGTAGAGAATTCATTTTTTACTGGTCAGTCCTATCGCAGTATCTTGGGTTTCATCTGGAATCCTACACTTGGCTAGAACATTCATCAAAACTAAAAACATTCTGTTCTTGATAGTGATCCAATTGCTTAGTCTCTACCCTAGAGGATTTGTATTAAATATAATACTGTTGTACACTACAAAATTTCTCTTGGTTTAAACAATGCTTGAAACATTCTGTATGTAATACACCAAAGTAAATAGTGGTCAGTCACATGTTCTTAAAGCCTGCAGGTCTGTCAGTCTTTGATTTAATCACAGTCAGTATCTGTACTTGCTTTGTTTTTACACAAGAGAAGTGCTCTAAGCGTACTGCTGGCTCCGTAAAGCTACAGAATGTACTATGTGGCTTATTTCTCAAATATGTTGAATCATTGGTATCAGTCTAAACTAGAAAAAAAGTAGTTTTAAATCCTATGATAACATGTCTTCCCTTTAGGACCTGAATTTTATAGCACTAAGATGAGACCAAGACAAACTGCTGTTTTGACCTGTCCTGAGTATTCAGCACATGTCCTTCCAGGATTTTCTATGTTATTTGACAGGCTTTTTTACATTTTGTTTGAAAAATACAGCATAAGCTTTGCAATAACACATGTGAAATGAAATCAGTGCAAATACTGTCTATATAAACTTGACAAATTCAATTCATGCAAAAAGCTAAAATGTCAACAAGGTCCTGGTCAGAAGGTTACAACATTTTCCTGCTATAATAATAATTATTATTTTATCTCTCTTAGCAACAGATTATGTCTTGTCTAAACTAAATAATTCTTTAGGAGGCTGACATTGAGATGATTTAATGCATAATAGGGCTTGTGCTTGTTAAACTACAAAGAATTAATCCCACTAGATTTTACAAATAGCACCTGCTCAAGCCTGCTAGAGTTGTCTGTCTACTGGAATGCATCAAGCAAACTCTGGCTGAATTATCTGGAATGCATCAAGCAAACTCTGGCTGAATTATCAAAAACTTGAATGTTTGCTCTAAAATAAACCTGCTTTCTTTTTTCCACTGAGTGTTTGTTTAGAAATTAACCCTGAATTAGCCAATTTCAAATGACTAAGTAATTACAACATGATTTTAACCACTGTGAGATATACAATAAGTAGTATTAATTGCTCTGAGAGTCTCCTAAAATATCTTTTAAGAGGACTCAGAGTCTTCTACAGTAACTGTGGATACAATAACAAGTGCATCATTAGGTATAGATGCACTTGTAAAGAAATATTAGCCAAATTGTTTTAAGGAATTTTGCAGGTTTAGTAAGAAGCCTTTTTCAGTTCATGTGGTAGATTGACCTTCCTTGTGCGAACTCTCTCATGTCTCTTCTTAAAAGGGCACTAATCCCATCATGATGGCTCCAGTCCTTATGACCTCATCTAATTCTAATTACCTCCCAAAGGCCCCATCTCTAATACCATCCATTGGGAATTAGATCATCAACATAAGAACTTGGGGGTGTGGGGCATAAACATTCAGCTCATAACAGTGCATGTGTGTATATTTGATAGGAATATAAAGATTAGAAATAACAATTTATCAATGAGAATAGGCTTTCAAAATATACTAATCTTCAGGGTGTTTAATAAAAAGTCATGTTAGAGCATTTTTCTTATCTTTCATATTTCTTATTACATAAGAGCCATTATTTTTCTTTACAGTAAATATTGTTCCTTTTCTCCTTAAATCTTTTTTTTTTTTTTTTAAAGATTTATTTATTTATTTGAGAGAGAGAGTACGTGAGAGGGGGGAGGGTTAGAGGGAGAAGCAGGCTCCTCGCTGAGCAGGGAGCCCGATGCGGGACTCGATCCAGGGACTCCAGGATCATGACCTGAGCCGAAGGCAGTCGCTTAACCAACTGAGCCACCCAGGCGCCCTCTCCTTAAATCTTTGTTACAAATACTCATAGTAGTATTTATTAGTAGTATTTTTAGGGCAAATGATCCAGTGACCGTAATTCTAGAATCTAATCACTGATTGGGCAGATTAGAGAATTCCAGAACTTTATACTTCTACAAAAACAGCTAATAAGCTAGCAAAAATGGTCATAATCAACTTCTTTAAAACTCTGGAAACTTCTCCAACAGTTATCGTACCCAGGGTAAAGCTTAATGAAGAAAGAAGTTGCTTCATTGCTCCAGCATTTTAAGTTCCTGCTCATTGTTCCCACTCCTGGATCAGTGGTGGCTGTGAGGATGGCAGCCCGAAATGCTGGTGCAGGTTGCTAATGCCAGAGGGAGCAATATAGACCTTATTCTCAAATAATTGTGGCTGTAGGTTTCAACCTGCCTGGCAGCTCCTTGAAGGACCAGCACAAGGGCTTGCCATTGTTCTGCCTGATTGGGAATATTCCCAGGGTTAGGGGGGCTTCCTGGAAGGTGTTCCCAGAAAGTATACAAAGGCTGAAGTACCAGCCACAGCAGCCCGGGGCAAGGGTTTATAGTCAAGACAATGGATAGATTAAAAAGGCTGAGAAAAGAGATATGTGAGGGAATAAGAGCTTTTAAAAGCTCCTCCTTGTGTCAGATAATCAAAGAGGCCATGTACACGCCCAGGGCTGGACACATGCTTAGAAAAGGCCTAAGAGAACCTAAAGCTGTTATCTTTGGCTCATCTTCAGGCTGCAGGCACAAGTGAAGGCCAAAGCAGAGCTGTAAACAGTCTGGTTAAGTTATTGAAGGAGTGCCCCAAAACAGAGACAATGTATAAAGGCAGAGGACGTCTTTTTTTTTTTCGCCTCCAAACGTTTAAGGGAACTATATTAAAACACTGACAACAAAGCTAGAAGAATACAGATTTCAGTGGTCACACATAACAAAGAATATAGACTATACAAAAACAGTTTAGAAAAGTCACTAAACAAACAAAAAAACAACCCACAACAAACAGCAACAATCCTGGGGAGTGAGAATCTGATTTCCAGAGCTGTTACATAATAATATACAAAATGTCCAGTTTTCAACAAAAAACTAGAAGACATGCTAAGAAAAAAGAAAGTATGGTCTATTCATTGGGGGGGGGGAGACATTAATAGAAAGGGTCCCCGGAGTATCCTGGGCATTGGACTTACTAGACAAAAATTTTAAATCACTATTTTTAAATATGCTCAAAGAGCTAAGTGAAACTATGGACACAAAATGAAAGGAAACCAGGAGAATCATGTCTCACCATATAGAAAATGTTAATAAAGAGTGTCATGAGTATGCTATGAAGGCACACACACCGAATTGTGTCTTTCCATAATGTCAGCTTTATTCAATCATAAAGCAAAGTTAAATCACAATTATAAAAGCAGGCTCAGGATTCCAAACTTAATGACAATCACCATGTGATTAAACTTAGCTTCTTACACAGCACACAGAGCAGGACAGAAGACAAACCACACAACAAACAAGATAACAGGAGGGTGTAGGAAGTTAAAGAAACAAATGCAAAGTCAGTCTGTGGGCACCCATTGAGGTAAGGCCTCGGTCTGGTCCTGGTCAGCTCTCGGCACATACTGCTTCTGATATTCAAGCAGGGAAGGATCTCGGTTCTGTTCGGAGATCATTTGGGTAGAGCCTTCGGCGGCAGTTGCCTTTTTTTTTTTTTTTTTTTTTTTTGGCAGTTGCCTTTTTTAAGTGGTCAGACATAGAGGGGTCAGGTCTGAAGAGTCTGAATTTGATGCCAAAATCCTTCCCTTTTTATAGGGATTTAATCAGTTTTGGATCCTTGCAGACCTCCTCTGGTTCTGCTTGTTATCCGTTCTGGGGTGTCAGCTGCTGTTGGTCCTGGCGATATCTCCTGGCTATGGTACCTTAACTGCTTGCGTCATTGCTTGACACAGGCCCCTTTGTGACAGAGGCTCCTGCTTGACATGACAGACTCCATTTTACTCTCTACAAAGAGGCAGAATTTTTTTTTTTAAAGAGCCAAATAAACATCTGGAGCCTAAACATACAATAACTGAAATGAAAGGCTCACTGCAGAATTGCAATAGCAGATTTGAACAGAAAAAAGAAGGAATTGGTGAAATTGAAGATAGATCAATTTAGATCATCCAGTCTGAGAGGCCAAAACAGAAAAGACTGAAGAAAAATGAACAGAGTCTAAGAGATCTATGGAACACTATCAAGTGGACCAACATATGCCTATGGGAGTCCCAGTGTTAGAGGAGAGAAAGGAGCAGAATGAATGTTTGAAAAAATAATGGTCAAAACATTCCTTATTTGATGAAATATGTAAATCTACACATACAAGAAGCCTGAAGAACTCCAGGCAGGATACATTTAAAGAGATCCACAGTAAAACACATTATAGTCAAATTATTAAAAGCCAAAGTGACTGCATCATTTTACCTTTCCACCATCAATATATCAGTGTTCTGATTTTTCTATATCCTCACCAACACTTGTTAATTGTCCCTCTGTTTTATTATAGCATACTGCTGAATGTAGAGTGATATCTCATTTTTAAAATTGCTTTCCTTAATTGACATTGAACATTTTTTCATGTATTTATTAAGAAAACTTCTTAAACTGCCAGGTGGAGCAACACATAACAGCTTTTCATCAAGCTTATATGAAGATGATTCAAGTAACATTCAATGAGACAGATTCATTTAGCCCTCAAGTACAGTCAAGGAAATTCTCATATCTATTCTGCTGGCAAAACTGGACCTGAGGAACTCTGTCTTTATGTGAGGACAAGCTGATGAAAACAAAACAAAACAACAACAACAACAACAACTTAGAGCCTATGAAGAAATCCTATAGAAGAAAGGAAAAGAAACATCATCCAAGGATCCAAGGGGAAGCATAGATTTACTACAAAACCAGTATAACATTTTGGAAGCTGTTCTGCATTTTCAGTGTGATATGAGAGGGCCTGGACTCTATAAAGTAAGAACAGAAGACTACAATTTGAGGACCCATTGAAATGAAAATGTGAAGTGCGCCATTTGAGGTAATAAAAAAGCTTATATGGCACTACAGAAAATTGGCAAGGTGGAGAACACACTTAAACTCTCCTTGAATTAATTGAAAAGTGACAAAGATGTGAAATAATAAGATAGTTTATGGGAATTAAGGAAAGAGACAGGAACCAACAGAAAAATTATAAGCATAGCTAAAGAAGAAACTTAACCCCTTAAAAGAAACAGTTCAGATGATATTAACAGATCTCCATGTCACTATTCCCTCAATTCTTGAGAATTTTAGCTCCTGGCTGACTTTACCTCTAAGTACTATTTTACCTCTAAACAATGGAGTGATTCAGAACTCAAGCTTTGAACTTCTTTGCATTAATTTCAATCCAATAGTATGCCTTAAAAATTATCTTCATGTTGCCCAACCCTAAACTCCAAACTCAACATCTTATACAGATACCTAATGAGTAACTCAAATTTTGGAAACTGATATACTGGTTTATTTTCACTCAAAATCCACCTCTCCTGCAGTCTTTCTCCTATCCCATGAGTTGCTCAGACAATATAGTAATCAAATTTGGGTTTTAAAAAAGATCACTCTGTTGGGGCGCCTGGGTGGCTCAGTCGTTAAGCGTCTGCCTTCGGCTCAGGTCATGATCCCAGGGTCCTGGGATCGAGCCCCGCATCGGGCTCCCTGCTCCGCGGGAAGCCTGCTTCTCCCTCTCCCACTCCCCCTGCTTGTGTTCCCTCTCTCGCTGTCTCTCTCTCTGTCGAATAAATAAATAAAATCTTTAAAAAAGAAAAAAGATCACTCTATTAACATCATGGATTAAAGGAGAATGAGAGCAAATTTGAGGTTATCAGTCACAAAGCTAGGGAAAACATCTGAAACCAATGAGTAAGATTATCTATATTATTCAAAAGAAAAATGGTTGGAAACATTTTTTTTTAAAGATTAGATTCTTACTCACTATACAACAAAATACATCTCAAATATATTTAACAACAAAATGGAAAAGTAGAATCATCCAAACCTTTATTAAAAGTGTGCTGCCTCCAAGGAACATTGTCTTATACTCATTTAAAAATTAGATTTTTCTAAGAATATTAAACAACATAGAAAAGAAAATAGTAGACAAATTGTATGTTGCACGTATTGTATCAATCCAGTATTTTCATTTTTCTCTTTAAAAATGCACCAAAATTTACAAATTAAAAGTTTGCCTCTGGGTAGAGTATTTTGGTTTAAAGATTTTTCCCCACTATTCTTTCCCAAATTTTTTATTTTGAATTTGTATTAACTTTAAAATAGAAATTTTGCATTATGTCTTAGAAACAATTTTTTAGAAAAGGATTTTTTAAAGGCAGATTAAATAGAAATATAATGAGCAATGTTCCCAGCATATTCCATAATAGTGAGTAAATTCCTAACATTACTCTAGTTAGGCCAATGTTATGAGCAGATTAGGGATGCTCAGGGAAAGTTTATAATCAATGAATTAAGGTTATTGGAAGTCCCTGAGTAGGTGTCTTATTAACTTTAGAATTAACTTTTGTGGAAGATAATGAATTTCTTCAATTCCCATCATTCTATGAATGAGAGGTATGAACACAGTAAGGAAAATAGAAAAGCTTTCCCTGCCTTCAGGAAGGCTGGATAAAACTAAAAGGGGCAATTTAAATTCATATTCCAATTGGAACAAAGGTCGTATTCATTATATTTTAGATTCATGGAAATTAAGATAGTTTATTTTTGAGAATCAGGCGATAAGTGATGTGGTCTGAAGTGCTGGGGTTAAGAGCCAACAGCCAAGAAAGAATTCTTGAGACATCTTTGGTGCAAAAAGGTGGTTTTATTAAAGCACAGGACCCATGGGCAGCAAGCGGGGCTGCACTGGGGTTGGGAGGAATGGCTGATTATATACTTGGGAGTTGGAGTAGGTAAAGACAAATGGAAATTTCCAAAAAGACTTTCACACACTAAAGAAGACTCACAGGATCCTGGAGGCCTAGATATCATCAAACTAAGGTGGTTCTTCCCTCTAGCAAAGCATTAATGTTAAGACAGTTGGGAGTTTCTGGAGGAATGTTATGCTCTGCCTGACTCAAGTATTTGTCAATGGGCTGCAGGTTATAAGGACATTTAATTTTATCTATATTTCTTTTTTACTTGTTTTTTTTAAAAGATTTTATTTATTTATTTGACAGAGAGAGAGAGAGAGAGACAGCGAGAGAGGGAACACAAGCAGGGGGAGTGGAGGAGGGAGAAGCAGGCTTCCCGCCGAGCAGGGAGCCCGATGCGGGGCTCGATTCCAGGACCCCGGGATCATGACGCGAGCTGAAGGTAGATGCCCAATGACTGAGCCACCCGGGCACCCCTCTTTTTTGCTTTTGTTCCCCACATCAAAAGGAAAAATATGAAGATTAGGAAAAGGAAGCATAGCTCTCTATGGGTCAGGATGGGGAGAAATACAATGAGTTTATTTTAGGTAATTCATTTCTGAAAGAATATTTCTTCTTGGCAGTGCAACCTTCAAGGCACACTGCCTTCCTTCCACATGTTCTGAGACATAATGAAGAAAGTAGATAGGTATAATTTAGCAATCAATTATGATTAGCAGATAATAGCAGACCAATTTTATTTTCTTCCTTATGCAGAAAGAAAAACAATAGTCTGTGATCATTATTCAAATACAACTTTTGATTCACCATAAAATTTCATTGATGAACTACTAACACAGAGCTCTTTAAGATAGGGGCTATGCATTGTTACTCTGTAATCCATATTATCTGATATGGATTTTATAACATACCCTAGATTTCTACTCAATGCTATGTGGAAAATCTCATTTTCCCGAAAAGTAGAATTAAATCTACTGTGTTATAATCTGTTGAAATTAATTTATCATTCTGTGCATTCCAGTTTACCCAGTTCTGTCATAAGTGAGCTGTTGAAAAACAAATAGGCTATCTACCTCAAAACAATAAACTTTACTAAGTGCACTTAGGAGAATTCCCCAGTCCGTATGTGTTCTGATTACATCTCTATCCCGCTGCCCAGGCCCAACCCCTTCCAAAGAAACAAAACCAGATTGTTTAGGGAAAACATGCCCTCATGGTATTGTCAGGGCTTGAGGAAAGTGCTTACTCTTAATCACACTTCCTAAATCTATGACATAGTCTCCTTTCTTTCCTTCCCTGCCCCTGAGTCCTACAGCAAGAGTATAAAGAATTTAGCACATTATGTACTGATTTTAAGTTAGTAGGTCTGTTTATGGATCTCATCATCATGGTGATAGGTGTCTTGGAAATTAAGAGACTGTTGCCAGACACAGTGTTTACCCCTCCTCCCTTCCCCGTCCCCACGGATCATTTGCAGTGCCAACAACGTATCTTATCAACACTGGTCTCTAAGCATAATACACGTCCTGACAATTACCATGAATGCTTCTTGCACATTGATCAGTCCAATGAGTTAAGAAAGCTTCCTGATCCCAGGAATTCATTTTCAAAAGTAAGACTTCAATAAAAGAATCTCTAGAAATATAATTTAAGTAACTTGAAACTGCTGAATATATTTTATTCTATGAAATATGCTGTGGCCACAATTACTTAAATGTGCTCTCATTGGAAATGTATTTTTTATCTTGAACTTCAGATCAGGATAACTTTAGATCAGGACCTTTGTTCAGGAAAGACTAGGCAATATTACCCATCCACATAGAATAGAATTCCCTAAAATGATTTAAAAGCAACTGCAGTGATACCAACAACAACAAAAAAAAACTCTGATTTTTTTTAAAGCTAGCCCCATTTCTAGGAGCATGAAGAACTTTAGGCCAAAACATAAAATCAGTACTTTAAAAATTGATGAAAGAAAACGAATGAAAAAAAAAAAAAGAGAGAGAAGAAAAATCCTCAAACTTGCACAATTTGAACAAGTATTGACTTGGTCTTCCTTAACTGCTGTCTTGACCTAAAGTACATCCTGTGACTCATATTCCAATTGCTGTTACAGTCTTTCTGGTCCAAATTGCTGGGAGGAAGGGAAGTACTGCTACGGACAAAGTGGTTAAATAACCTAGTGTACAGAACCTTATAAAAGCTGTACCCTGAGAAAGATGCAGTGTTTCTCATTTCTTTATTCCTGTTTCACTTTCATGATCCTTTCCTGGAAGAAAGGTACATTCCGTCTCTATTTGAAAAAAGATCTAAGTAACAGTAACATTACCAATGTTGAAAAATGTGTTATAGTTGTTTTTCCATATACTCACCATGAGGCTGGCTTATTTTTAATGCAATTGTACTGGGTCCTTATTCAAGATACTTCAGATTAACCCCTCTTTGCAAGCAGGTGAGAATAACTGTTATGTCCCTTATTTGTGGGGGATTCAACATTAGTGGATTCAGCAATCATTTTCTCAGGCCCTTCCATGAAAGGCCTACCATTAGGACAAAAGCAGTTTGAGGACAATCAGGTGAAAGTTGGATCTGCCCATAGGTAGCAAAACCACATCAACTTGAAAATGTCCTCTGTGAAATAAGATGGAGAGCTCTATGAGATAAAAGTTCAAAGAATTTTTTTCCAGCCATTTTCAATTTTAGATAGCCCTATTATAATCACTTAATTGATAGGTTATAGTTGTCACAACATGGATTTTCCCTCCACTTTTCATGTTTGAAAATAAGCGTGCTTTGCTTTAAAAAGTTCAGTCAGGGGGGGCGCCTGGGTGGCTCAGTTGTTTAAGTGTTGGATTCTTGATTTTGGCTCAGGTCATGATCTCAGGGTCTTGATCTCCTAGTCCTGAGATCAAGCCCCATGTGGGCTCTGTGCTGGGCATGGAACCTGCTGGGGTTTCTCTTTCTCCCTCTGCTCCCCCGCCCTCCCGCCACTACTCGGCTGTGCCTGCTCTCTCTCTCTCTCTTAAAAAAAAAAAAAATCTGTCAGAAAATTATCACAGAAAATGACAAAACAATGACAATAAGAAAGATCTTTATTTTAATAAGAGTTCTGTAGAGTTCTTTAAATAGATACCATGCATTTAAATATTCAAATTCTGAAAGTTTTTGCCTGGCTTAATGTAAACCTTAATCCTTTAAACTGTATTTCTTCCATAAGAGTAGCTTGTATTTAGTATTCTTTTAATTTATTTTTTTAATGAAGATTTTATTTATTTATCTGACAGAGAGAGACACAGTGAGAGAAGGAACACAAGCAGGGGGAGTGGGGGAGGGAGAAGCAGGCTCCCCGCTGAGCAGGGAGCCCGATGTGGGGCTCGATCCCAGGACCCTGGGATCATGACCTGAGCCGAAGGCAGACGCTTAACGACTGAGCCACCCAGGCGCCCCTGTTTTTAGTATTTTAAAGGAACATTTTCAAAATAATATGTTCCATCTCTTTTTCAAAGCCACTTTTCTGTTACTAAGAAACACTAATCTCTTTTAAACATTATCTTGAATATTTTTTCCACACATCTACTAGGTTATTTCTAACTGATTTCACTAAGTCACCCAAGGACTGCCTGGAATAGATTATTTTATCAAGCTGCAATATGTGGGTTACCACTAATAAAATGATCTTGGGAATAGAGAAAAATATGTAGCTAGGAGTACAGAGTTATCATGTTTTTTGTTGTTGTTTTTGGTGGTAATTTACTTTAAATTAGGAGTTTGTAGAAATTGAAGAATCAGGAAAGTGTATATGTATATAATATATACATATATGTGTTATATATATACATGCTGTCTTGACCTAAAGTACATCCTGTGTACTTATATATATATATATACATATATATATGTATATATATAACTGTTTTTGTGTTAACTCCCACAGTTTTCTTAAACTGGAGGCAGATTATATAACTATTGTTATGTTTTCATCCAAGCAGTCACAATCCAAGAAGAGAAAAGAAGCAGATCAAGGATTAGTTGCTTCTATACAGAAGAATTTTTATAGGCTTGTCCTAGACATAGGGATATATGTAATTTCCATATTGTCTGATTCAAAACCAGTTTGGTCATAATCTCTGTTGACTGTGTAAAAATAAGAAGGACTTGATTACCTTATTTTTTTAGTAAGTGTAAATGCAACAAAAATATAAACCAGTTTTAGGTTATTATTTTTTAAAAACCCTAAAAATACATATTTACATGATTTGTACAAGTGGAATTTTCTTGCCAACATCTCTAGGATGCTCCTAACTATTGGTAATGCTTTTAATAAACAATTTTTAAGGGGAAACCACACACAATTTTGCAGGATTTGTGCTGCCCCACAGAAACTATTCTGCCTTAGATTCTGAGGCAGGCCACCCCCAGAATGTCCATTCCAGCATGAGAAGTCTGTCATCGAGCATGCTCAGTAAATAAAGCCTGGTTCATCTGCTGTAACAGTAGGAAATTTCCTATCATCCCGGCCTTAACAAGGGTGAACTCTTCTCTGAATATGTTCAGTGTGCACAGACGTGGAAATACTATCTCCTCTTAGGAATGAGCTGGAGGTAGGCCAGTGTATATTGGGGGCTGGGGAGAGTGTAAGAAGAATTTAGGAAGTTTAGAAAGAACAGGAGATTTGGGTGGATGGGACTATAGACAGAACCATTGTTTTTACACACACCGATGTGGGAAGTGATGATTCTTTAACCTCCAAAGCTTTACATGAAAATAACTCCATTTGTGAGAACATGAGGGGGCTTTTGTTACACCTTGCCAGTATGTAATCAAAATTATCTCACCCAAACATATTTGATGTTCATTATAGAAGATTCATGTAAGTTATGACAAAAAGTTATATTGGTAGACATTGAATTCTCTAACTTCCTTGGGACTTAGAGTTAACTGTTTAAACAAGACTTGGCAACCTCAAGTGTAACTCTCAAGGTTTAAGTAGGCCATTGTCCCCACTGTGAAACTCAGCAAAGTAGCGTGTACTCTTTCCTTCCGCTCTTATTTTGTTTTTCTTTTCCTTGTTACTGCTTTAAATCATCCCATGTCACAACTTGTTAAGGGCTTCAGGGTAGTCAGTAGGTGCTATATAAATTCAAAAGATTGATGTCTGCCCACAGGAGCTTGTACAACAAACTCCAAAATGATCATACTATTCATTAGCTGTCACCTGGTATATATATATATTTCTTTACTCGGTCCACTGTAGATCTGAAAGTGTTTGTTTTTAATTGAATATTTCTTGCTAATAACTATGTTCATCTTATAGGAATCATATTAACTAATTTAATCTTCACAGTAGTCCTAATAAGTAAACAATATATATGATATATGTGATGAAAGATTGTCAAAATAATATGTAGCATTGACAAAAATAACACTTAAAATGGTACTGCATTGAATTATCTCAAGTTCTTATCAAGGAACATTACTGAATGACTACATTGAATTTTTTTTTGTTCATGACCCATTTTCCAGTCAGTAGCTTTCTCTCTTCTTGCCTGTTGTACCTGGATTTTGTATCCCTTTGGGCTGGAAGTGTTCAGGAATTCCACTGCCATTGTAAAATTTGGCCCAGCCACATATTCAGAGAATTAGCGACATCCACCACAAGATACTGAGACCAAATGGCAAGTTCAGAAGGCATCCCTTCTCTAGGGGGCTGTTTTTGTTTTCCTAATAAATGCCTCCTTACTTCCTTTTGAGGGATGACTTTAAAAATAGAAATTTAAAAATTTCACAGGATTCACAGGATAAACTCTTCTAAATAAATCACTTTAGACAATAAGCAGTGAGAAAGTTTAGCAAAGCCAGTTTTAAAGACCTAAGACTTTTAGATAGTTTAGATAAGGCTTGAATAAGCAGCCAAATGTTCTGAACCAAAATTCCAAGTCTGTTAGTAATGATAATATTATTTAGCATTTAGATAATTCTTTGCAGGCAGTAACCATTAATCATTGGTATCCCACTGTGTACTATGCAAGTTTTAAGATTATCAGTTTATAGAGGCAAATATTAAAGTTGAGAGGTGAAGAGTGTGTTTAAGGTCATAACCTGGGTTATTGCCTGAGCCAGAGTTTGACATGTACTTTTTCTGATTCTTTTTCCCTATCATATTCCACAAACTGTTACCTTACTTTTGTGCCAAGATTTTTTTAATGTAACTACCTGAATATACAAAGTCAAACTGTGTTTGCAATACCCAGGTTGTTTATAGGAGACAGTGGAAAGGAGTTACAAGACTTAGATTAGACATCTTACTCAAACATGTACTGACTGTGGAATCTTGGGCAAAATTCCAATTTTTTTTGAGCCTCAATTTTCTTATCTGCCAAATAGGACTAATATTTTTTTTTACCTCGTGGGTATTTCGGAGAGATAAATATATGATATATATGAATAATTACTGATAACTGTAATTTTTTTGAGTGTCCACTGTATGTAAGTCACTTTAGTTCAAATTCTCAGCACCTAATTTATTTTTAATTTGATTTTATGGATTTGTTTATTTATTAAATCAACAGATGTTTTATTGGATGCCTACCATGTACATTGTCTCATAAAGTAATAACCAGAACAAACTTCCAGGTCTCACAGAACTCACAGTCTTTGGTGAGGGCAGGGGTGTTTACAATAAACTAATAGCTACATATAAATGTGAGGTATAAATTCTATATGAGGAAATTATGTGATAAATTCCATTAAGAAAAATAAAGCCAGTAAGAGTAAAAGGGAATGATTCGAATGGGGTATTATTCTATAGAGGGTGGCCAGAAAAACTTACTTGTAAACATATTTGAGAAAAGATGTGAGGGAACTGGGAGATGGCCTTCTGATATTGGGCAGAGGGTGCTTTCTAGGTAGAGAGAACAGCAAATGCATGATCCCTGGGCTTTCACTGCTTTTTTAGGGCCAGCAAGGAAGCCAGCTGGAATGAAGCTACCAAGGAAGAGACTAGAAAGGGTAGAAGGCAGGCGAGAAGGACAGTAGACTTCAGATCATTTAGGACTTTGTGGGTTATGAGAAAAATTTTGGATTTTACTCCTAAGACTGAAAGACTTTAGAGGGCTTGAGCAAAAGAGTGACATGATTTGGTTTATATTTTAGGAGGCTTGGGTAAAGGCAAGGAGACAATATAGAAAGCTATTTGTGAAAGATAGTGGTCTAAAACAGGGTATCAGCAGTGGAGGCCAGATTAAAGATATATTTTGGCATGGTTGACAGATAAAAAAAATTCAGTAGATAAGGTTAGAAATGAAGGTATAGGTTAACAGGTTGTCAGCATGTAGCTATACTTAAAGTCATGGGATTAGATGTGATCACCTAGGGAGGAAGCATAGAAAAGAGTAGTCCATGGAAAAAGGTCTGGAGTATTGCAGCTTGCTAGAGGGATAGGAAGAACCAGTCAAGGAGACTGAAGAGGAGGAAAATGAAGCACAGGTGGAACAATATTTTAAAAAGAAAGGAGTGATCAATTATGTCAAATCCTGCTGAGCAGTTAGATAAAGTGAATGATATATGACCATGTGATTAGTCAATGTGGGGGTCACTAATGACCTTAAAAAGAGTTCTGATGGAGATGTGTAGACTAAAGCCTGATGGTCTCTCTGCACTACTGCATTAGTCTTTACTTTCTCTATCTCCAATCCATTCTCAATTTTGCTGTCAGAGTTAATTTTTCAAAACACAAACCTAGTAATGTTTCTGCTTCTTTAAAAATCCCAGAGGTGGGGCGCCTGGGTGGCTCAGTCGGTTAAGCGTCTGCCTTCAGCTCAGGTCATGATCCCAGGGCCCTGGGATCGAGCCCCTCATCGGGCTCCCTGCTCAGCGGAGAGCCTGCTTCTCCCTCTGCCTGCCCTCTGTCTATCTGTGCTCTCTCTCTATCTCTCTGTCAAATAAATAAATAAAATCTTTAAAAAAAAATAAAAATAAAAAATCCCAGAGGCTTTCTGTCTCTTTCAGGTTAATTATGCAAATCCTTAACCTATTTTCTAAAGCTCTGCTCTCTGGGATTCAGTCACACCGTCTTTATTTTAGTTCCTTATACTTCTCTCTCCTCAAGGCCTTTAGACAGGAGGGTCCTAACTTCCCTTCCCTCTTCTAGTTCCTTCAGACATTAGTCCACTGTTAATTCTTCCGGTGAGTCCTTTTCTGACCACACTATGTTAAAGCCCCTTTGTACAGACTCGTGTGGGCTGCATAGCACAGCGTTCCCTCGGAGTATTTCACGGAGTTGCAGTTTTACACTTCTGTGTGATCCTGTAGTGAATGAGCATCTCCCTGATTGATCAAAACTCCGAAAGGACGAGAGCTCAGCATGATTGCTTTGCTTACCGTGCCTCTGCGGCACGAATGGCAGTGCAGTGTGGGTAGGCACTCCATAAATATCTGTCGAGGGAGTGGATGAACTCAACCCAAGTTTCATGATTCTTTTTTATCTAGGAATCATACAATTTCTTTTAGGATCCTGAGGATAATGGCTCTTGGATGGGACTATTAAACATGTACTGTAATTATCTACTAAAACTCCATATTCTAATTACATTGGCATAATTTGAAAGCGTCCTAGAGAATAACAGAAACATCTAGTTTTTCTTGTAATTGTAAAGTAAAACATGAGGAAGTGATTCAAGAAAAGTGAGTCCTCCTGAATGCTAACTTTAGACATGACCATTGATAATTCTCACAACATAATGACTTCCATACAGCAGAACTGATTGTTAGAGGACAGGAAATTTAAGTGAGAAAATGCTTCTCTTTCCTTACAGCTTTCTCGGAATGCTCCCATTGCTAATCTAACCCCAAGGCCAGCCTCACTGTAGGGTTCTCCTCTATTAGATTTTTTTCAATAATTAAACTTTCTATTTAACTGAAAAGAAATTTGAGGTATTTAAACAGATATATTGTTAAATATATTGTATTTGATTAATATAGCTCTTTTCTCATGAAGCCCTTTAAATGCTCCTCAATTGTATAAATGTTTATACAATAATAATATCATAATCTCTGTTTTATTTATTTATTTATTTATTTATTTATTTATTTATTTATTTATTTGGCTTAAAACAACACAAATTTATTATCTTACAGTTCCAGAGGCCAGAAATCCAACACAGATTTAACTGGGCTAAACTCAAGGTGTGGGCAGGATTATATTTCTCCTGGAGGCTCTTGGTGAGAATCTGTTCTCTGCCTTTTTCAGTAGAGGCCTGGCACATTCTTTGACTCATTCTGTCTCCATCTTCAAAACCAGCAATGTTTCATCTTTCTGACCCTTCTTCCATTTTTCATAATCTCCATTTTAAAGAACAAGTGTCTAATTTGAAAGGTAGCAACAAAACTAAATCATAAAAAGAAGACAGAAATGCCTATCTAATATTGTATATTCAGCCAGACCAATTTCCTCCAGAAAATATTTATCTATGATGTTTACCCATTTCAACCCCCTCCACTTAAGGTTCTCTGTAAAGAACTGGCTGGGAGGTCATAGAATATTAAACTGCTGCAGAATATGTAAGAAACAGGATCAAGGTATTAGGCAGTTTGTCCAGAATTAAACATGCATATAAAAAGACAGAGTTTGTTTAGTCTTTTCAGTAAATTTCTGAGGGTATCTAATATATTTATTTTTTTACTCATAAATATCATATCCCATATGGGGACTGGGGAGAAGGGAGAAAGAATTCAAATGCTTAGGACAAACTTCTTAGAGAATGTTCCAAAGAAACCACATACCTCAGGCTACTTAGAAACAGAAGTATTTTGCAGTGAATATGCTACAAAAGAATTTGTTAAAGTAATCACCTTTACTATTCAGTGATTTCCATAGTAACCACACACTGACTCATATACAGAATCAAGCTTTAATGAAAGGAACAGCCAGTTTACTGTGCCAGATTATTATATTTCCCTGTCTTCTTTCCATGTAGAATTAAAGCCAGATACTGTATATAACTATGTTCTATAGACTATTCAATAAGCATTTCATGGTTATTTCATTTAGTCTTCCCGTCAGCCATTACTACCTCCATTATATGGATCAGGAAAGATTAAGAAAGTTTAAATAATTTGACCAGTAAATATTAAAACATGGATTCTAGATCTGCCTACCTCTCCAATTTTTTTCCTAGTATTTCATGCTCTGAAAGCCTCTCTGAAAAGAGGTTGTTTCTGATTATTTTAGTTTAAATATCACATTTTTTAAGTCACAGTGGAACTAGATCTTATTTTAGAAAACAGGGTCCAAGTAATAGGGGAACTGGAGGTCTTTGGTGGGCATTTCCTTATTATCTATTATCATATTGACTGGTAACCCAGACAATGACATGCAGAATCCAGAGTCACTGAATATGGTGGTTTCTCTTGTGCCCTGCATAGGGGCACTTAGCCAGGCAAGTATGATGTGCTAAAACTCAGGGAGCACTCTACTTGTCATGCTCTGTGTCCTGCCTATATCCAGTCTGGGAAACTGCCTTACATCAGAAGAAAGGAAAATATACTATTTCTAATTAATGTGCTCAGAGGGGGCAACTTTTTGCAGTGTTTGTGCCACAGGAAAGAACCCCTTTCTAATTTGCACAGTGACCTGCCATTTTTAGCAGCAACAACAGTATAACCTGATACTTGGCATATTAAGCATTCTTAAGAGTGTGGAATATTGCACCAGTATGAATCCCTTGTTTGCAGGGAGGCTACGAGATTGGAAAAAGCTTATTGACAAACAGCAGAAAGGTGATAATAAAGGCCAGCAAAGGATAAAGAAAAATTCTTAATATCTGAAGTCATTATGGACAGACTTCATCATATATCTGGAAGACAAAACTGCAGGTCCTAATATTGCTGTTAATGAAACTACCATTATCTTTTAGATGTTTTACAATGAGAATTACTCAAAGTTATTAAAACTGGTTTTATGTGGGGCAGCTGGGTGGCTCAGTTGGTTAAGCATCTGCCTTCGGCTCGGGTCATGATCCCAGGGTCCTGGGATCGAGCCCCGCATTGGGTTCCTTGCTCCGTTGGGAGCCTGCCTCTCCCTCTGCCTGCCCCTCCCCCTGCTTGTGCTCTCTCTCTCTCTGACAAATAAAAAAATAAAATCTTTAAGAAAGAAACTTGTTTTATGTACATAAATTGCTTTCAAAAGAATATTTAAATTAAAAACTTGAGTTTTGGTAAAAACATATTTTATATCCAATCACACTGTTTAGAGGAAATCCTAATTTGGAAAATAAGCATAAAAATACAACATAGCTTAATATATTGGATATGTTTCCTATTACTGGATGTGTATTAATTTGTCAAAAAATAAACATAAAGGATTGCAAAATATAAAATTTGATTTGCAATTTATTCCAGAATTGTATATTTTTAGAAATTATCAGAAATGCTTGCTTAAATTAGGCCTTTTTGTTTGTTTGTTTTGAGTTTTTATTGTTATTATTGTCTTTAGTTTGTTACAAGGCAGGAGAAATGAAAGTCTTGAGATAAATTTAAGAATATGGAGGTAAGTTAATTGCTTCTTCAAAATATGTGTATTTTTTCTCAGTGGATGACCAAATTTGATTTCCTTGAATTGGGCATTTAAAGCTCTTTTAAGGAGGAAATTATTCCTTTGAGAGACTCATGCCTTTGATGCTCTTACCAGGCTTGGCCTACCATATTGGAAAAAATTAGGACCACAGCCTTGGTGAAGTTTGCTATAAGTAACTGATCTTTTCCCTAGTGATATTATGTGACCTGTGTTGATTTCTGTTAAGCCAAAAAAATATGCCATTGAAGGTTTCAGATGATTTCGGCTGATTCAAATTCATGGTAATATAAATCATATGTCATAAAGCAAACACATAAATGGAATTCATAGAGGAAATCAAAGTGATTCTGATGCCCATGATAGGCGTACTTCCACCAGTTTCTAAAGCTCTCACTATTTGACAGGCATCATGAATATTTGCAGCTACACTTTTCCAGATCAACTGCCTTTGAATGATTTTCAGAACTCTGAGCCATTACCAAATGCCAAGGAAAGAAATTAAGCAAAGAAAAATTGGACAGACTTTCAGGAAAAGTTTCCTAATTGTGAAATCTATTAAAATGTGGAATAAATATTCTCTCAGGGAAAGGATGGATGCCCATCTCTGAGGCTATAAAATAGGGCTAGACTAACTCTTAGAAAAGAGAATTGAGGGCAGAATTCATTACTGGCAAGGAAGTGAGCTGGATGACATAATGGGTCTTCTCCCTCTGTCATACTAATGCTTCTTTGATGTTTTCACTTAAGTGGTAATTTAGTTTCAAAAGCAGATTTTTGAACGCCAAGAGTAGACTAAGGTTTCGGGGAACATCTCACCAGAGAAAGTCAGGGATCAAGACCACCACTGATCATGTATTGGGCTTACTTTTATATTTGACCATGTAAGGCCCCTGGATGACCACCCTAGTGCATTTCCTGGCACAGTCCTATTGTGGTTAATCTTCTTTATCTGTACATCTGTCTTGCTCAGTGTGGGCTTCTGCTTGTCAGAAAAATAGAAATATTTTTCTGTGCTTGCTAAAGCTAACCACAGTGTATGCAGTTATACGCTTTACATTTATGCAAGACTGCCAGTCTTTTCTTTTTCTTGCCTGTCCTGTGTGCGTACCGATAAATTCAATGTAGCTGGGTTGAAGGAGCATATGAGCAGTTCTTTAGCATTAAGAATGTGATGGGAGAGATTGAGGTAGATTTGAACTGTCACCATCAATCAAAGCCAGTGAAAAGCAGCTTTCCAGGTTGTATAATGGCCTCTTTTTGCTGGTACTGTTTTTCTCCTTTCATCAGGTATCTAGTGAGAGAAAGTGTGAAGGATTTACACATGAAACAATCCCACAATGAATCTTGAGTGAATAAAAATGTTGTAAGTGGGATTTTATTGAATGTAAAGACCTATCCTCTTTAAAAAATTTTTTATTTATTTTAATCTCAGCAGTCTTGAACTTGTAGACCACCTTCACTGATTTCTTGTCTTAGGTCAACTGTAGGTAATGCAGGGGTTCTCAAACATTCAGTCATCTGTCACTTATTCTTTTCTGAATAGATATAGGAATAAAGTAGTGTTAAGACATAAACCTTAGTATACACTGTCTTAATTATTCTATAATTAAAATTAGGATTTTAGCAAAAACACTTTGGATATTTCTGGCTAGTTGATATAAAATTAACACAAAGGCCTTCATAATTGAATCACATAAAGGTATGTTATTTTTTGCTTATTTTTTATATCTGGGAGAATTTTTTTTTTTTTAAGATTTTATTTATTTATTTGACAGAGAGACATAGTGAGAGAGGGAACACGAGCAGAGGGAGTGGGAGAGGGAGAAGCAGGCTTCCCGCTGAGCAGGAGCCCGATGCGGGGCTCGATCCCAGGACCCTGGGATCATGACCTGAGCCGAAGGCAGACGCTTAACGACTTAGCCACCCAGGCGCCCCTATATCTGGGAGAATTATGACATGTGTTTGTTTCTCTTGTCACTTGCATCTCAGCAGAACCCTGTACTGTACATAAATTTTTTCTGGAATTTATGAAATGAGCAACTACTTATCTCATATTCCCTTTCTTAAAATTCCAGGATCAGAAGAACACCTATCAGAGCAATACAAATAACTGCTAGCACATAACATATACGTTAATACAAAGAAATGAACAACTATTTTACATGATAACACTCTAAATATAACATGTCTCTCTAGTTTGGAGTAAGGTGAAATATACAAAATGTATTATAAATTCTCAGTTTTCTCAGATCTTTCCATCAAACCACTAAGATTTTCATATCCCAAAGACTAAGATAGAAAATGTTTTTTTCCTAGAGACTAGGGTTACTCCAGAGTATAACTTTAAGTGCAGATTACTTCAGACCCCTATAGATCTGATCTGCCCTTGGGACAAGAACCAGCCAAAACACTTTTTCTTGACAACTCAGGGTTGAAGTTCAGGATAGAAATGTAAATCTGTTCAGACATACCAAGGAACAAATAAATCACAATGAAAAGATGGGGAAGGGAGCTGCCAGAGGGACCAAATGAAAAGGCAGATGCTAAGGAAAGGCACAGAAGGGAAAAAAAATGTATATATAGACTAGTTGGGGCAGCGTGGACTTGTCAGACATGGAGGAGCTCTCAAGTTATAAATTGCTTGGAAAATTATTGTAGTATCCTGACATAATAGAAAAAAAGGAGCATATCTGAGTTCAAGTCCTGACTCTTATCTTTTGCTGGTTGTAAGATGTTAGGTAAGTTACTTCTTTCCTTCAACCCTCCAATTCTGTATCTGTGAATTAAAAATTTTGAATTGGACACTCAAGCAGCCCCTTTCACTTTCAGTTTTAATCTGCAGTACCAACCTGGTGGGTTGTAATTACAAGAGTCAGCAGAGAGTAATACAAGAAGATGTTTGTGTTGGAGTGTACCCATTGGTATGGCTCTTATTCTTAGTAATTTCGTGAGAATATAGAATGTGAATGGCACAGTTGTGGACTGGGAGGATGAGACTCAGGGTGTGAGGCAAGATTCCGATTTTCAGATAGAATCCATGTTGCTTGTGTGATTAAACTCCTGGTGTACGAAGAGCATTAGCTTTAGCACTAAGAGCTCTAGCATATAGTAGAAGAACTGAATTGGAAAGAAACAGGCTTTGGACTAAGGGAAGTACTTTCTGAAATGGTAGGCTAATAATGCTTTCCAGGACTATTTATTTATTTATTTATTTTTAAGATTTGATTTATTTATTTGTCAGAGAGAGCACAGGCAGGGGGAGCAGCAGACAGAGGGAGAGGGAGAAGCAGGCTCCCCGCTGAGCAAGGAGCCCGATGTGGGACCCTATCCCAGGTCCTGGGATCATGACCTGAGCCGAAGGCAGATGCTTAACCTCCTGAGCCACCTAGGCGTCCCTTCCAGGACTATTTAATTTGACTAATACAATGGAAAATATTGACAGTTATGAGAATCTTAGGAGTGAAAAACAGCTAAATTTTCTCCTTAATATATTATTACATTTTGTTTCAGTTGATCTTCTAAACCAACAAATGTTTCTAGTATAATTAATTATCACAAAAGATAGAAATAGGATTGGTTATCCTCATTTTTCAAGCAAGAATTTCTCAGCTATATACACCTGTGTACATATATGCACTGAAATTAGCAAATTAAAAATTTTCTAAATTTTTTATGAATATTATATATACATATTCTATAGCTTGACTAGCTAGCTGTCAGTAATTTTTGAATGTACTGGTGAACTCAATGAGTTAGAACCTGATATATTAGAGCCCAAATTTGTGTTCTGTTCCAGGGAATTCTCACTGATTTCCCAGCTGCAGCACTTCATACACTACTGGCCTGCCAGGATGATGACAAGATGTTATGAATGATTGTTCCCCTCTAGGGCGGACAATGGTCTGTTTTCTAAGTTAGCTGTTTTGAGAAGTTTGGTCACATGGATGTAGCTGTGGTTCTATAGCATCTTCTTTTAGAACTTGGCTCTGATGCAAACTTCAGTATGAGTTAAGATGAACACAAGGCTTTTTTGAGATAAAACTTGACATTTGTTGTAGTGACATTGAGGTAGGATTTGTTATATTCCTTTTACAATTCATAGTCTCAACAATTCTATTTGAAAATTCTCTGGCCTCCTCTCTTTAGTTAGAAACATTTTCCAGCTGGAAGATATATATAGTGACTTTTGCATGTCATCTTGCTGATTTCAAAACATAAAGGTCCAGCTGATGTCTATGATATCGTTTATTTAGTCTTTTTCTTTGAATTTGTATCTTGTTTTGTGCCTGTCTTGCTTCCTAACTCAGTGGAAGAAAAAGTGTCCTGGCCAGCTGCCATCTAGTGAAACAGCTGCTTTTGGCTCTGGGACCCTGTAAGTGGGACTGGGCACTAAAAATGGAGCTTACTACTTCTAAGACTTGAACACTACTTTTGCTGTCAATAGGTCACATGGGTTTTAATTGAGGAAAACTAAGTGGAATGTCTTTTATTTTTACATTCCTTATCTTTATTGACAACATTGTTCCATTTGACACTGTTGACCCAGCTCTCCTTAAAATGATTTTTCTTTGGCTTTTTACAGCTTTACTCCTTTCTGACTTACTGATGTTTATTTTTGTGGGCTCCCTTAACCAGTTGTCCTTAAAATGTGCTATTCTTTACATTTTATTTTTCTTTGTTGGTCTTTTATTTAGCTTCAAGCTCCATACTTTAATCCAGTGGTTCTCAAACTTTAAGGTAGTGGCTTTCAAATTTGGCTGCATATCAGGATCATTTATATGACTTTCTTAATACAGATGCCTGGCCTACTGCTCTGAAAATTCCGAGTCAGTGTTTTTTGGGGTGGGGACCGACATCTACTTTTTTTTTTTTTAATTACTTCACAGATGACTCTTAATGAATTTTAGATTTGAAAATCCCTACCTTCATGAATTATCTATACTCCCAGTCAGATAGGCCAGTAATATCTGGGTCTTTATTCTGATCCCTGGCTTCTTACCTGAGCTTCAGACTCATACTTCAGATCTTCTAAGAAACATCTTCACAATAATTACCCATGGTTATTTCAAATTCTGTATACTTAAACAATTATTCAGTCCTATCTCTTCCATTCACAGTCTATCTCTTCTTTTTCTCTGACTTCTGATAATGCCACCTTCCCCACCAAGGGGAAAACCGTATTTATCCTCAGCTTCTTGCTTTCCTCATTCTTATTCTTTCCAATCAGTCGTCATTACATACCTGTGGTAGTTAATTTTATGTGAGTCATGGTGCCTGGGTATGTGGTCAAACGTTATTCTGGATGTTTCTGTGACAGTGTTTTTGGAAGAGATTAACATTTAAATTGGTGGACTTTGACTAAAACAGATTACCTTCTATAATATGGATGAGCCTCATCCAATTGGTTGAAGGCTTGAATAGAACAAAATATCTGACCTCCACAAGCAAGGGACAATTTTGTCAGCAGGTAGCCTTTGGACTTGAACTGCAGAATAGGCTTTTTATTGCTTCTCCAGCCCGCTGGTCCACCCTGCAAATTTTAGACTTTCCAGCCTCCATAATCACATTAGCCAATTCCTTAAAATAACTATTTCTATAGTTATATATTTGTATATATATATACACACACATGTTATTGATTCTGTTTCTCTGTAGAACCCTCACAAATACATACACCTTTCTGCCTAGATCTTTCTCTCAAATCTGTATCTCTTCCTTCCATTTTCAGTGTCTCCTTAGTTTTTTGTTTTTATCAACTTTTGTCTGGGATGACCCTAACTGGTGCCTCACTGTTACCAATCTCATTTCATCCATTGATTCGCCATACTGCCTTGAACATGATCTTTCTACATCAATAAGTCTGTTTATACTATTATCTTACTACTTAGAAACCTTGGGTGTTTCACTGAAGGATTAAGCTCCAAATCCTATGCACACCATCCATCTCATAACATTTCACATCTATATTTAAGCATTAGTTCTATTCAATTTCCAATCTCTCTTTTCTTATATCAGCATACATGCACGCTTGTGCATGTGTGTGCATGTGTACATGCACGTGCGCACACACACACGCACACACACACACACACACCCTCATGTACTCCTCCAGTCAGGAAACTGTTTGTATTCCTTTAATTTGCCATACTTCTTCTCAACTCAGTGACTGTGCATATTTTTTCTTCTCCTTAGAATGTGCTTCCCTTGCCTCCTCTCTCTATTACTTTCAAACCTAGTGCAAATATCACATTTCCTTTGACTTCCACTTCCTGGAGTTAACCAAACATGAATTAACTTATTTACTTCTGTGTTCCTATAACACATCTAAGAGCATGATTGAGCTCAGTGTCGGGTATTTATTGAACCTTTACTAAGAATGAGACAATGCAATATCTCAGTTAATCTTCATTATTATCTTTCTTTAGGGAAACAGAGGTTTGGAGAAGTATAGTAAGTAACTTGATCAAAATCAGTTAGTAGAGGGGTGCCTGGGTGGCTCAGTCATTGGGCATCTGCCTTCGGCTCAGGTCATGATCCCAGGGTCCTGGGATTGAGCCCTATGTCAGGCTCCCTGCTCTGCGGGAAGCCTGCTTCTCCCTCTCCCACTCTCCCTGCTTGTGTTCTCTCAGAGTCTGAAAAAGTATGGAGATGAAGAAGTTTGATGAAGAAGTGTTCATTACTCTTTCACATGGACACTCATTTATTTGGTCTATTTATGTTTTCACAAAACTTCTGGGGGTGCCCTAATGGGTCACACAGATGACTTTATGCTCACATATCACTTTGAGAAAGTAAAGATTAACAACAGGTGTTACTTCTGTGAGATATTGTGCAGACTGAAAATGCAGTCCTATTTTGGGGGAAATCTTTGAGTCCTCAAAAAATATATAAAAGCAGCCCCCAAATGGTTCTGTATTCCAATTTGATTTTATTTTAGACTTGTTTATGTTACCAGGATTTATGAGTATTGCTCCCCTGGATGAATGACATATTTTTTATCTTTCAGTGTGGATTTTAATAGAAATAGTGTGCTTTTTATGAAATAAAACCTCTCTGAAGTCCTGCCTAGGGCTATTTCAAACCAGAACCTCTACACTGCATCTGGAAAATCACTAACAGAGAAACAGAAAAAGAGCAAATCTGCTTTTTGAATTTTCTTTCTGAAACTTCCCGTACAACTCTCTTGCTAGGATTTTTATTCCATGGTAGCTGTAGGATATCGGTGATTTGCATTTTGGAAAGTTATTCTGAGTGTTATTATATCCCCATATCTATATTTCAGTTATGTATTCAACAGCTGCATTCCACATGACCATTAAAGAAGCTGTCAAAAGCAAAACCTTTTACAGATAATGAGTTATAAAACTGCAGTCAAACCTTAATTACCCAATGAAAGTCATGAAGTGGCTGATGTTCTTAGACAATGGATATTTCTAAATAGTTGACATTCATAAGTCTACTATGATTTCATACAGAATATGTACCTTTCAAGTTAACTTTAAATTAGGTAATTAAATGTATATAAATATAAATATTCAAATATATAAATATATAAATATTCCCTGAGTACAACAGTGGAGACATAGGGTAGAAGTCTTGGGTTGTATTGGATGGAATAACCTACAACATGCTACACCTGCAGATAACAGAGATATGAGTGTTCCACAAAGATTTTCTTCATTATCCTTTGGTTTAAAATACTCATTTTGAGGAGTGCCTAGATGGCTCCATCCATTGAGCATCTGACTCTTGATTTCAGCTCAGGTTATGATCTCAGGGTTGTGAGATTGAGCCCCACGTCAGGCTCCCTGTTCAGTGTGGAATCTGCTTGGGTTTGTCTCTCCCTTTCCCTCTACCCCTCCACACTGTGTGCTCTCTTTCTCAAATAAATAAATCTTAAAAAAAAAATTCTCCCTCTCCCTCTGCTCCTCCCCGCTTGCATGCTATCTCTCTAAAAAGAAAAAAAAATATTCATTTCAAATGTACATTATTTTTAGTCCAAGGCAAATTCTGCTTACTTTTTACATTTACATCTATTTACTGAGAATTATAGACTCTTATATTTGTTACAAATCTTCCTTACATTTACCCCAATATGTTATCAGCCATCTCTGTTCTTTCCAGGGATGAGCTTACCAACTTATAACCTGACCATTCCCATAAAGAATAATTTAACCTCAGAATCTGCTGTCATGGCAGGTTAAATTTATGGTATATAGATTTAAAGAATATTCATTCTCAACCTTAGTTAAAAAACGTTAATAATTAGTTGAATTAGGTATAGCTCTCATTTTTTACATTATAATGGTCTGTGTTTCTTATACTTTATATAACATCATATAAAATTTATAATCTTAAATAAATCTAACAAAATGGGGTGCCTGGGTGGCTCAGTCGGTTAAGCGTCTGTCTTTGGCTCAGTTAATGATCTCAGGGTCCTGGGATTAAGCCCCATGTCAGGCTCCCTGCTCAGTGGGAAGCCTGCTTCTCCCTCTGCCTGCCACTCCCCCTGCTTATATTCTCTCTCTCTCTGTCAAATAAATAAATAAAATATAAAAAAATAAATCTAACAAAGTAATTTATACAAAATTATAGAATTATTATTTAGAAATACAATTGTCCTTTTTTTTCCCTTTTACCCTCATATAACATGATTACTATACTATTATGTAATAGTACCTACCACATGAAGGGCAATTTGAAGTAAAACATACCATGTCAGTATTCTGTTTTATGAATCATTTGTCTTCAGTTTGCTTATAAAATGGGAATTTTGGTTTGGATTCTTATTATTTTCTTAATTTCATCTTACCCTTACCAAACACATTAGGAATTTTTGCTTCATAAAACTCTTTTCTCCCTCTTCCATCTTTGCCTAGTCTCAACACCAAATAACCTTAATTTATTCTGCTTTATTGAGTGGATTCATGGTTTTTCTTTCTCAGCTAAAAATAATCATCATCATCAGTTGAATGCACCCTGTGTATTAGTTCCTGTTCTGTGCTACGAAACTAAGATATCTAGGTTTAGGAAGCCAGAAGCTTTCCCAAATTAATGCCTAATAAATCAGAGAATACACTTGAGGGAGACAAAGGAAATAAACACATTACATTCTACACCCAACTGTAGAACCATTGTCTTTCCTTTGTAACTCCCTTTAGTTTGAAGTTATTGAAGAAAATTGAAAAGAAGATATATAATTAAATGGTAAAATATTTTAAAATTTAAAATGTACTTTTCCATGATTTTTCATTTATTAACATATATAATATATCTTGAGGGAAACAGCAATATAATTACCTACTTTCTGCAAATCATGAGACACAGGAAAAGTGTACATATCCTGGTGAAAAGAATTTTAATGGACAGCTTTTGCTTGAAGTGTAAGTAAACTTTTAATGTGATTGTTTTTTTCACATGTAGCAAGTTTTTATACGTAGTAGTTCCCCAAAAGATATGACCACATCTTAATCCCTGGAACTTCTGAATGTGCCAGGAAAACGGGTCATTGCAGTGTAATATAGGAGCTTGAGCTGAGATTATCCTGGTGGGCCCTAAATTTAATGACAAGTGTCCTCATAAGAGGAAAGCAGGGAAGATTTATGACAGACAGAAAAGGAAAAGCCACAGACATGGGAAAATGATGTGAAGGTTGAGGCAGAACAAAGGGACATGGTCACAAGCCAAGGAATGCCAATTGACAGCAGAAGCTGAAAAAGGCGAAGAGTAGATGTTCCCTTAGGGCCTCCAAATGGAGTGTGGCCCTGCTGGCAATGATTTTAGACTTCTGGCCTCCAGACTGTGAAAAAAATAAATTTTTGTTTTAAGCCACCAATTTGTAATAACTTGTTATAGCAGTCACTGGAAGCTAATACATCATATGAGCTCAATAATATAAATATGTGTTCCAAGTTCCATGAGAGAAGAGACTATTAAGATTGTCTTGATTGTTGTGTTTTGCACAACTAGCCTGGTGAGGCAGATTACCTGGGAGGCAGAGTATCTCTACACATGGTTGATGAGAAAAAAAAAATGACTATGTTTCCCACTCTTCCTTGCAACTGGATGTGGCCTAGGAACCATTTTGTGTCAAAGGGATAAAAACACAATGATAACTACAGGGATGTGCCCTTAACAGGAGGAAGCAGCATAATGGATGATAAGGAGCTACCTATTTATATAAGAAATATATCTGTTTTGGTGCAAGATGAGGTGAGATAGAGAATAGAGGCCGTGCCTGGAGGAACAATACCAGAATAGTGCCATACAACTCCTGAATTCCTACATGGATTTTTCTATAAAGAGATGTAAAAACGTAGTACTGCTCTTTTGTATGTTGGCAGCAGGGTGGAGTTCTGTCACAACCAAACTTAATCCTAACTTATACGCAAGATAATTGGCCCATAATATTTGTTAAATGGGTTGAATGAATTTATATAATTACCCAATATAAGAATTTTTTTCAGGTGACAATTTCCTGAAGAAAATGAATTCACTTGAAATATTCATCAACTGAAATATTTTTGTACTTTTGTCTCCCACTCACCTGTATTTCAAGATATGAGAAATGATCCATTTATAAGAATTTAATGGAAATGTATACATTTTATGTATATTTCTCCACCTCCTACATGCAAGCCATGAGGTATTTTTATTGATTGCTTTTAAATGTTCATTACAGATTCATAAGAACCAAGTGCTTATTCTAATTCTTTATTGGTTATACTAATAGATTGTAAATTTTTACTGAAAAAACTGTAATTACATCAATGCTTATCATTTTGACTCTAGAATTAAACTTTTTCTACATTAGTTATCCATAAGCCTACCTTATGAAAGCATATTTGAAAAAAAAAATTTTTTTTAATGTCTTATTGAAGCATCCAAGGTAGGTACCTACTACCTCCATAAAAATGTTGACTCTCTAGAATTAAATTTTTGCTTCTTTACTCATAACTTTATGATGCTCAGTTAATATATGCTACATTGATTTTTATATCTCAACTCCTGGAGGGAATTTTCTCCCAGCAGTACTGGGTGATTGTACATTTTCTGGAATTTAAATAAATTCTATACCCTGCAGTTCATCTTCTTGCCTTTTTGAAATGCCAACTTAATGTATTTCTGGTAGATGATGTTTTACTCGACATTTTCATAGATCTCTGGAAGATCTTCCTTTCAGTTGTCTATTCTTAAGGTGATTTTGTTCAGATAAATGCCAGAAGACAATTAATCGAGACCTTATAATGAAGGTTTTGTGGGATGACCTGGTACATAAATAAATCAAGCAACTTTCTCCCTCTCTCTTGCCTTTTTTCTCCCCTATGTGAGACTCAAGATGATCTTCTTATTAAGATTCAGATCAGTTTTCTCACAGTGAAGAATTTCCTGACCTATATAAATAGAATTAATCCATTTCTCTTTTGTTTCACCGCTACACTTAGTAGTAGCACCATTTGTATAAGTTTTACTTTTGTGTGGGAAGTGGAAAAATGAGAACATTCAGGAGAGTTCTGATACATGGTAGTTTCTAGAAACTACTGATATTCCTGCAAAACTTCCTTTAACAGAGTCCTTGGTGCCTGATGAGGCAGATAGAGCCAAAGAATGGTTGCTCAGGGATGAAGGAATAGAGATGCTTGAAGAGTGAGGATGAGATGTTGGAGCAAGGCTGCCCTGAGAGGTAGGATGAATTAGCATGATGTCTAGTGCACATATTGAGATGGCCAGTTTCTGATTAGACCTGATGGGGGTTAACTTTATACAAATAGTTACACAAGAAAAAGTTGGGAGCTCTAACTGAATCATCATAGAAAAATTAACCTTGATGGATTAATTTATTGTGAATAAGTTCAGGAAAGAAGTAGTATCAACTTCTCCATCCAAGGATGTTCAAAGCAGATACAAGTAATAAAGAAGTTTGAACACATGCAGAACATTAGAGCCTTTTACATCAGACTAGAGAACACTCTAGTGAGGCATGCACTATTTTTGCTCTCTACATTGGTTGAAGTAACTAGGTAGATGTTAAGAATGGTGGTGCTTAAAGCCTGGCCTTGAATTCTGTGATTTATTCTTTTTTTAGATATTTTTTCAGGAATTTTTGTGTGTGCAATCAGTATACTTGCCACTTTTTGAAATATATTAAGACAGTGTCCTTGTCTGATTTCAGCAATCTGTCTGACACAATTAGCAGTAATTTTTATTTCCCATTATAGAGCCATGGATTATTTTTCCACATCAGTCTCTAACTGAACCAGACATTAAAAACTGATTCTTGTAGAGCCACACAAAGCAATGTTGGGAGTTATTTTGTAGCAAAGCACTGGTGATGTTGACCTTATTTATAGCTCAACCACCTTAATGTAAAATTCAATATGGTTAGTTTCATAAAAATCAGGGCAAGAGCTGCAGACAGACTGCTTGATTCACTTCTGACCACAAGAAATGGACATGAGTTTTCAATTCTGACCAAGCATTTAACATCCGCATGTTATGACCTTTCCAAAAACCTGACAGAAATGTCATCAATGAAATTGAGAAGAAAATATTTCTGACAGACTTTTTTCTTTGGCTTTCCTGATACTCTATTTGCCAAATTTATAAAGAAAAAAATCTTGCTCTCTTGTACTTTCCAGATATTTACTTTTTTAAAAAAAAATGAAGAAATCTGGGATCAGTGGCAGAAGATGGAATTGCAAAATGAGCTGCTGTAATAATCACAACTAAGGAATAAGTCATATTCTTGGCCACTGCCATCACCTAGGGTACTGACTTGGCTTTGAAATAATGAGAAGTGAAATAGAGGGTCTTTAATAATATCTAAAATTCTCTAAACTACTTGACAGCTTAAAATGTCAAGTCTGTATCTTTCAGAATAAAAGTTTGAGTAATACACACACACACACACACACATATATATATTTAAATATATATATTTAAGTTCAGGATACAGCATTTAAAGATTATTCATCTTAATGAAATGGACCTGGTTCTTTTTAAAAAGGAAACTCTTGTTTCCTGTTATATACTGTGTCTAGGCTCTTAGGGTTAAAGTTATTTATTGGTTTAACCACATAACCACATAACTGCATTACCCTCCAGTTTCTGCCATGAGGCAGCTGCCACACAGCTATTAAGTTTCAGACTTAGAATATGAACCCAAGTCTTATTTAACTCCAGAGTCCTCCTGCCTGATGACTACATTATCCTGATCTGGAGGAAAAGTGAAATGCATGTGCTAAGGGATGATGTGTACTGATTAATTAATAGTCTATCAACTAAGTCCCCCACATCTTCTCTGGCACTCCTCCCATTCACCCAGGCTCTTTCCAATCCATTCATTACACTGGAGGAAAGAATAGGCTTATAAATATGCACATCAAATTACTTTATCCTTCTGTTTATTTTGTAATTGTTTATTATGAAAATTTCAACCATATCCACAATAAAACAATTATATTATGAATTCTCAGTTACATAGCTTTCATAACTACCAACTCAAGGCCAATCTTTCTTCCGTATTATTGTGAAACAGATCTCAAACAACAAATCATTTCATTTATAAATATTTCAAATAGCTTCTCTAAATATAAAGATTAAAAAAAAAACCCACAATAATATTAATATTAGCCTAAATAAATGAACACTATTCTCTTAATGTTATCAGGGATCTTGTCAATGTTCAAATCCTCCTGGTTGTCTCGTACTTTATTTTCAAAACTTGATTGGTTTGAGACATGATCCAAATAAGTTCCATATTTTACTGTTGTACTATTGGTTTATATATGTCTTTAAGTCTTTTAATCTATAGGTTCCCCCTCAGCATCTCTCTCTTTCTCCTTTCCCCATCTTTCTCCCTTCCTCCCCCCCCTCGCCACCCCCCTTTCTCTTTCTCCCCCCTCCCCCGCCCTGCAATTATTTGTTGAATAAATTGGATTAGATTATCCCTTAGTCTGGATTTTATTGCCTCCCCATGGTATTTCTTTGTTCCCACTATTTCCTGTGAATTGGTAGTAAGCTCAAAATGGCTTTATCAGATACAGATTTGACAAACCTACTTTATAGTTGCACTTGAGTTATATAATGTTTGATGGTCCTTCTTGTATTGATGTTAGCAGTCATGTATACTCACTGTTTGGATCCATTAGCTCATTAGGGCTTGCCAGCAGTGATGTTGTTCTAATTCTCTGTTTTTTTCCTTGCTTTATCAAGTGGTGTGTATGTGTGTGTATAATCTGCCTCTTACCATAATACACTGGAGATCACTCAGTAGTAGTATGTAAAGATACTGCTCATGATATGATTCTTTAATTTTGTGTGTCAACTTGACTAGGCTAAAGAATGCCCAGATATCTGGTAAAACGTTATTTCTGGGTTTGTCTTTCAGGGTGTTTCTGGAAGAGTTTAGCACTTGAACCTATAGACTGCCTTCAGACATCTGCTTCCCTTGGTTCTCAGGCCTTCACAGGTGGACTGAATTGCACCACCGGGCTTTCCTGGTTCTTTATAGAAGCAGATCATGGTGTCACTCAGCCTCCATAATCACATGAGTCAATTCCTATAATAAATCTTCTCATATATATATATATGGATATATATAAGGATATATATATATGGATATATAAGGATATATATATATATATATATATATATGTATGTATATATATATCTTATTGGTTCTTTTCTCTGGAGAACCCTGTTTAATATAGTCATCATTTCTTTTTCTAGCTGCATAGTAGTCTCTTATGTAGAAATACCACAGTTCACCCAACCAGTTCCCTGTGGATAGACATATTTGTTTCAAGTTTTTAGCTATTTCAAATAATGCAAAATCAATAGTTTTATGTACTCAGTTCATTGTATTCTTGCCAGTATGTCATTGGGGGTAAGATTCTTAGAGATAAGATTTCTGGGTCAAAGGATAAATATATGCCAGTCTGAGAATAACTCCCTCTCATACTGGAACTCTTAATCTTCAGTGGGTATCTATTACTGCTAGGGGATGAGAAATGAACCCTTGAAATGAATAAAAGGTCTTGTACAGTCTTCTCCTAACTAGTTTTCCAGCTTCAGTGCCACCACGATCCTGCTCATTCTCTGCTCCAACCATACTGACCTCTTCAGTTCCTCAAAATGGTATGTTATCACTCTCCATTGTTCAGATTAGAAAGCTCTCCATCTCTTCCCCCTGTGCCTGATTAACTGCTACTCATCATTTAGAGCTTAGCTTAAAAGTTACTACTTCAAGGCAGAGTCCTTGATCCTAGGCTCTAAGCCAGGCTCCTTTTTTTTTATTCAGTCTTATAAAACCATGTTCCTTTCCTTCATATAACTCATCTCAATTTCTAATTATATACCCAATTTGTAATTACCCGCCTCCCAGTCATAAACTCCATGAAGAACAGTAATCTTGTATGATTTTGCTTAGTTTTTTTTTTTTTTTAAGATTTTATTTATTTATTTGACAGAGAGAGAGATAGTGAGAGCAGGAACACAAGCAGGGGGAGTGGGAGAGGGAGAAGCAGGCTTCCCGCCGAGCAGGGAGCCCGATGTGGGACTCGATCCCAGGACCCTGGGATCATGACCTGAGCCGAAGGCAGACGCTTAATGACTGAGCCACCCAGGCGCCCTGATTTTGCATAGTTTTATATCCCCAGCATCTTTTTGGTCTAGAACATCATTGGTACTTAATAAGTATTTTCCACATGAATTAGTAAATTAATAATTAGTAAATAGCGTATGCTTGCACTTTGACACTGGTGACCTCTTGTCATCACAAGTACTTTCACATTGTCATGATGCTAAAGTGCCCATAATCATAGACTCAGTTCTTTATACTAGTAATTTCATAGACATTTATTCTTTTGATTAATATTTATTGAGTACGTAAATAATGGGTCTGGAATTGCAGTGACTAGACCCACTTTTTATTGTCAAGATATTTATAATGTGTATAATATAATACATAGAATGTACTACAAAGAATTATGCAGAGATTTACAATGATTTGAAATAAATGCTAGGCACATGCAGAGTACTCTCAAAGTACAAAGGAAATACATTCTACCCTGGGTTTGGCATGAAGGATAGGTGAGTGCTGCGAATAAGTTCTCAAGAATATGAAGGAATTAATTAGCTATGTAAAGAAGAGGAAATAAGGTATTACAAACATGAGATAAGAAATTTGAACTCAAAATTAAGCATGAGCTTTGTCAATCACAGTGAGACTTCGAAATTTTATTCTGTGCTCATTATGAGTTTGGTGTGAGAGCTTATACACAACTATTCTAGAACATGTAGATGTATAGGGTCCAAAAATCTTAAACTATGATATGACCAAACTTAGAAAAACTTCAACTGTATTCCCACATTACTTTCACCACCCCCTTACTGAAAGAACAGAGGGGAAAAGTTAAAATATGAATTTAATGGTGTTATTGTTTCAGGTCTAGAAAAACCACTTTCAGGGCCATGTCCTTCTTGGAGAAGAAACTGTTATAGATCTCAGCTAGAGAGCAAGTATTGTGTAAGGTAGCATTATATGAGTCTTTTGCTATAGAACATCCCGATAGTGCATTTAAAAAAAACTAAAACTCCAGTTTCAACCTGTTAGAAGTCTCCAAGACCCATTTTTATAACCCTTACTTGAACCCTAGTGGCAATAGTATTGGCAAGATAGGGCAAAAATTCTTTTTTTTTTCTTTTTTTTTTTTTTTTTTTAAGAGATGGAGGGGTGAGGGGCAAAGGGAGAGGGAGAAAGAGAATCTTAAGCAGATTTCACACCCAGTGTGGAGCCCGACATGGGGCTCCATCTCACAACTCTGGGATCATGACCTGAGCTGAAATCAAAAGTCAGACACTTAACTGACTGAACCACCGAGGAGCGCCTAGATAGGGCAAAAATTCTTGATGTTGACCACATATACCATTGATAAGACTGTGAGAAAACAACACATACATTTTAGGTAAGAATACAAAAATATGTAAAACAATATAAAACAAAGAGGTGAAACATTGGAAATAGTTAATAAAATTACATATACCTTTACCCCTTGATCCAGAAATCCCACTTCTAAGAATCCAGCAACAGTGGAGGGTTCCTGTTAATCCTAAACTAACCAGATCAATCATTATCCTGAACTGGAAGAAGACGTCTAACACTTCGAAGGATATAGAGAGAACTTCCCTAATTTTAAATGGGAGGAGTGTAATGATCATATTTGCTCTTTAGGAAAAATGTCTTAACAGCAGTATGGAAGAGAGAGTAGAGAGGGCCAGTTTATATCAGGGTCAACAAAATTTTTCTGTAGAGGGCCAGATAGTAAAGTAAATCTTTTTGGTTTTGTGTGACATATGGTCCCTAACGGTTACTCAACTTTATTGCTGTAGTATGAAAGCTGACATGTACAGTAAGTAAATGATGGGGGTAGCTATATTTCAATAAAACTTTGTTTACACAAACTCGCAATAGACAGTTTTGCCCATAAGCTGTAGTTGTTTACTCCTGGTTTAAAGGAAGGGACAGCAGTTATGACATTCCTGAATTTATCTAAGTGAGAGATTCTGGTGGCGTGAACAATAGTGGTAGCCATGGGAATGAAAAGAAATGGCACATATAAGTGGCTGGATCAAAATGAGTTGGTAATTTATTGATGTGAGACACAAGTGAGAGAAAGGAGCCAAGGATAATCACTAGGTTTTATATTTGGCAAATTTTGAAGGTCAGTGATGCCACTAATCAATGCAAGGAATACTAAGGAATGGTTTGTTTTGACAGGGATTATGTTGAAATCCATTTGGGACAAGTTGAATTTGAAGTGCCTGTGGGATGTAAAACTGGAGCTGTCTAGTGGACAAATGGGCACATAGGTGTGTACTCTAGAGATAGATATGAGCTGAAGAAAAAGACTGGAAATCATTATTCTTTGAAACAGTGAAAGTGAAGGTGGGTGCATATGGCTACCAGGAAAAACCCAAACTAGGAATACCTCTGTGTGCTCCCATGATATCTGGTATTTCATTCAGTTTAGCACTTAATTATAATTGTTTTGGCTCCATATAATTGTCTTTTCTGTATTTACCATTAGACTGAAATCACCATAAAGGAAGAAATTTTCTGTCTCATTTACTGTAATTTATAATACTAAGCTCTAAGTATTTTTGAATGAATAAATAGTAAGAGAAGTGGTAAGAAATTCAGAGGGTACTACTACCATAAAAATCAAAGAAGGAACAGTTAAATGACAACATCAAATGTAGATGAGAAGAGGAAGACAAATCCTTCCCTTGATGTTAGTAATAGTGAGGCTATTGGTGACCTTAGTGAGAATAGTTTTAGCTGGTGATAGTAGAGGGAATAAGATTATAGCATAAGTAGGAATGAATGTATGAAAAGCAAGCTGAAATACATATATTTCTTAATAAAGAAGAAGCTAAGTAAAAAAGAAAAGAAGGCAATGATTAAAAGTGTATATGAGAACAAAGAATTTTATTACTCTTATAAACTTGACCTTTCCAAGCTCTTAATATTTTATTGGTTTAATTTTTTCTTTTGCTAGTTTTTAATGACAGGAGAGACATGAAGAGAAAGCACCAATAGAGTGGAAGCAAGTGCAAGCCTTCAAGGGTCCAGAGAACAGCAGATGTCTTGGCCTGAGTGACAAGGCAAAGGGAAATATCCAAGGAGACAATTGGGAAGGAGGCATGAGTAGACTTGGATCGTTTTATGGGTGGGGAAATAAATTTTTTCAACTTAGGGGCCTCTCTCTTTCTCTTTCCAAAATGAAGTCAAAGTCTATTCCAAAAGGAAAACAAATTTCAGGGGAATAACCCCTGGAAGGTATCAAAGCACACTATTGAGTTTATTTTGGATGATGCCCAAGACATTGTAGTAGTGAATTCTGTTTAATATTTGGAAAACATAGTAGAAGCTTAGCAGAATGTGGACTTGGTTATTTTTGTCATGCATTAGAATTCATTTCCTCCATTAACTACCTTTGTGATTATGCATGGGTTATTAGCTTTCTGAGCCTCAGTATCTTTTGCTGTAGTCTATCTCCCTCATTGGTTTGTTGGAGTAATTAAATAAAAAATAAGTAAAGCACTTTTGTCAGCAATTGGCATATAGCAGGTGCTGGGTAATACAAGTGTTTTTCCCTTGAAATACCTCTGGAATGAAATTCTGGAAAGGAAGGTGTAGTCCTGGGTGCCATGATTGTTTTGGTTCAGTTTCAATTTGAACATCCTACCTTAGTCTAGAGTTTTAGAAGATGAATGATAATGGAGAAGGATTCCAAAAGCTCAGAAAGGTTAGCACCTGATTTTTAAAAATCTCAGAATCATTTGAATCTAGTACCACAAGACCAAGTAAGCTATAAGGTCTTATGATTCACTTAAGGCAACACAGAAATAATGAAACATCTAAAATGTAAAAATTCTGTTTTGCAATTCTTGGAGCATTTCATTGTGTCATTAAGTTCCCAGTGAAAGGAAATATGCACATGAAAAATAATTTTTAGCAGTAGATTGCATTTATTAAAAAAAAAAAATCTGGTCCACAGAGAAACATCCCGTTATTACTCTATCACCGCACAAGTTCTCTAAATGAAAGTTTGCATCTGTTAGAGAGAATGAGGCAGGTTTTCCACTGACCTTGACCTTATGGTCTTCAGTCAGCTGTGCAGGGTGCACAGCTGTAGGCTCATGCTTCAAGTTTTCAGTGTGTCGCTGATTTTTTTTTTTTTTTTTGGCCAAATGCAAGATGTAATCTTGATAATTAATCAGCCTGTAACAATAGCCAGAAAACATTATGACAATAAAAAAAAAATCTCACTTTCAACACATTTCATCCACCCACTCAAAATAACTTGGATTTCTTGTAACCAGTGGCATAACTGTATTAATTGAATTATAAGACTTGTAATTTATCTCAGGCAAGAGAATATAAAATGTGATTTCATCAAACAGTAATATTTTTAATTGGAGAACATGAGAGGCATTCCATTCTACTATACAGAGTATGGGCTTCAGAGACAGAAGATCTACATTAGGGACCTGACTTTTTACTTTGCTAGCATTGTGACCTTGGGCAAGAAACTAAACTTGACCTTTAGAAGCTCTTTATGTCCTCATGGGCAAAATTGGGAAGATAGTAAACACATTTCAAGGTTTTAGGACGATCACAAAAATATGTCAAAGTACTCTGAAAAGAGTAAATGCTCCAATCTGTAATCTAATCATACAATTATTTACTACTATTAGAAATGTGGCAGGAAATAATAAACTTAGAATTGATATATTGAGGAATAAAATGTATTCTCTTTTAAATATTATGTAACTGTGAGTATGTTAGTAACACATGATTAAAAGTGGACATTTTATTATATTTTAACACAGTTAATAATAAGTTAATAAATAAGCTTGTATCACTTTCAGGAGCAAATAAATACAGAAAATTATAGAAACTTTTTCAAAATTGTTGTAACAGTAAATGGGCACTTAATTTTATTTGCATAAATTAGACACCAAATATAATTGAAATTGTGGCTAAAAAAACCTGAAGAAAATCTTCTTGGGTTGAGTATATGAATGACAGAAGTAGAATTTATTTCAGAATAAACTGTTTTATAGTAGTAAGATTACATACTTAAAACTATTAAAACTAACAAAAGCTATTTTTGTTTTATTTTTGTTTATTATACTTATTTATATGCAGCTTGAACCAAGGCTAATATTTTTTAGGCTGAAATGGAAATATGCCTTTAGGTTACTTCAGGATTATAATTTCCTACATATTTCACGTTGATTAGATATAGGGATAATAAAACATTTTGATCAATTAGGAGACTGGGCATTTTTAGCCAATCCGTGAGCTACTAGAAACCATCACTTTGCCAAGTAAGTGTAATACCTAACCTTTTCCCTTTAATCTCAAAGTAAAACTTATTCTGAATTCTACTTATAAAGTCACATACAGTACAAGAAAAACTAATATTCATGAAGGAAACCTTAGTACTTTATTGTTGCATGTCAAAGATAAAAATCACAAAAAATTTAAATGTGGGAATTTTTTTTTTTTTTACCATTTAAAAATGTGTCATGTAACATGATCCAGCAGACTATGACATGATTAGGGAAATCTGCCCTACTATTCTAAACATAGAAATGTCAGATAAAACATAACCAAATTTTTAAAAATGCCCACTTGAGTTAGAAGTTAAAGACATGAAATCCTAAATTGCAAACATAAAAGGAGGAGTAAAAACCAAACAATGAGAAATACTAAAGCCAAATATGTATATTTTATATATTTCCCATAGTATATTGAAATCAGGTATTCAAAGTATAGTCTTGAGCAGTGCTTCAGTAATGCCCAGTATTCACACATGTAAGTTCTGGCTCTTGAGCTGTGGAAGATAATAGTCCTGATTTAGATTGAATGTATACATACAGCCTAGAGATAATGCCCTTGCCCAGTCTATGAATAGGAGCTAAACCTGAGTACCCTACATAAAGACAGGAGCCTATTTTCCATGAAACAGCAGTCAGAAAATCTTCACCTGGTAGAGTCAAGGTACTGCAAGAAAAAAGAAGGGAGCTTACTTTGTATTCAAGGCATAGCTGGAAAGAATCACTCATCCAGAGAGAAACTGGACTCATAGCCGAGACAATTCGTTCAATACAGTATCCTAAAAGTGAGTAATTAACATCAATAACCATAAAAATCGCACTTTTCCCAAAGTGAAACGTGTTAGGTCTTGAAAAAGGCGATTATAAAACCATATCATAGAAGTTCCTTCCTATTCCAGAGAACCTATAAATCCCACTGTAAACTTTCTGAAGATGAGTTCAGTATATAAACAGCCAAGAGAACAACAGTAGTCACAAAAATGGTAGAATTCACAGAGAATTACAGATAATAGAGATATTCTGAAAGAAATACTTTTAAATGTCTACAGATTTTTCATAAGGCAATCATTAAAACACATTATATATTAAAGTAGAGCTGAAGAGAGAATTGGAAGATATGTGTCTGAAGAGATGACTCAAACACATCATATAGAAATGGAAAATAAGAAAGATAAATTAAGATACATAGAGGATAAAAATGGGTTGACCAATACATAGTTAATTGGAGTTCCAAAAGGAGAGACAATAGTTGAAGAAATAATGACCAGTGATGCATATCTTTTTTCCTTCCTTTTCCCCTTTCCCTACGCTTCTCTTTTCTTTCAGAAAATTTCTTTGACTTTCCTTGTCTATTCTACTAAATCTTTTATTTTAGCTATCCTATCTTTGATTTTCACTAATATCTTTTTAAGTCTCTAACAAGTCTTTTATCAAAACAGTATTCTCTTTTATGTAGTCAATATCATTATCTAAATAGAATTTAAAAAATTTTTGTTTTTTATAAAATATCTGTTTGCCTTAACATCGTTTTCCCCCCCAATCCTTATTCTTTCCTCTGTGTGTGTGTGCGTGTGTGTGTGTTGGGTTCCTTAAATATCTAGTGATCCTCATGACTATGCTAATTAATTTATAGTTTTCTTCCACCAAAAGGTCTTTTCTCTATATGTACAGGATACTTAGACTGGCAGTCATCCCTTGGGTGTATATTCACAATATGCAGGCAGCCTAAGTCACTTCCTATCACAAATGTCAAAATAAGTATCTCCATAATCTAGACAGGAATAAGGAATAATACATAAAATCACTCTGGCTTCTTTGAATTAGTTTGTTCCATTTCTCTAAAAAGTGACTCTCTAGTAGTATCCTAGGAGATAGTTCTGTGTGTTGGCTTGGTGGCCGTTTAGTTCAAAATATTGGATCCTCCAGTCACCCCCACCCCAAAAATATACATTGAAAAGACACTTAGAAATACAACGTGGGGGGGGGGGTGGCGCCTGGGTGGCTCAGTTGGTTAAGTGGCTGCCTTCAGCTCAAGTCATGATCTCGGGGTCCTGGGATGGAGCCCCGCATCGGGCTCCCTGCTCAGCGGGGAGCCTGCTTCTCCCTCTCCCTCTGCCTCTCCCCCTGCTTGTGTGTTCTCTCTCTCTCTCTCAAATAAGTAAATCTTAAAAAAATTAAAAAAAAAAAGAAATACAACTGGGGGTTACATTTGTGATTCAAAACCCATAGAATTTGTTCTTTGAATTATTTTTGGCTATAGAGGTGAACATTTATCTCTCTGTTTTTAAATCTGAATTAAATTTGTACTGCACTGCTTATTATGGTATCTTCCATTTGAAAAATAGTGGATATAGTTGGCATATAGTTAGAATCAAATATGTTACCCCTTCATTTGAGACAAATAACAATTTATAATCTCACTCCAGATGATGATGAGCATTGATGACGTATATGAGCATTGGTGATCAGTAAACAACTGTTTATTAACATTTTGGTTGAAAATGGCCCTGAAGTGTGTATAAATTGTGTAATATCTTGGCATCTCTGACTCTTTATCAGTAATGTGATTTATCTCCTCAGCCAAGTATCCTTATGATCAGTTGATATTTACTAGAGATCCACAAGTTGTAGGATCATTTTGCTAAGTTTTAAGTATGCATTAAACAAAATAAGAATCTCTTTACTTATGGGTCTTTTATAGCCTACTACTGATGGGACATGATTACGTGTCCTATATACTTATTAGAAAAAGGGAAGTGAGCTAAAATTTATTTTCAGAGGCTTTTTTTCATGGAGGGAGATAAAATGGTTTCTCCGGACACTGCATGCTCTGATACTAAGGTGTTTTTATTAAGCCATCTCAATTTAAAATTTGGAGTTCTTAAATTTTTAAAAAGTTGCAAAATTACAACTTTGGAAACATATATATCTTTGCATTGCATAACAGATCCCCTCTGAGAATACAAAATATATTATTGTCAGCTTTTCTTACAGACTATTTATAAAGTCCACGTGGTACTGATAGGACAGCTTTCATTGCCACAGACCCTACATTATTGCTACTTATTCTACAAACTGAACCTATTTGGAAAACAATTTGAAGTCGATTCTATCTATAAATATATATTTTAAAAATTCTTTAGTTCTTTGGCCTCATCATAATATGCTGCTGGTTTATATTAATAAATAAAAGGATTATATTTTTTAAATGTCTGTCACAAGTACTGTTGAATTAAGAGTCAGGATAATTTGCCTGCAAACTGTGTGTGTGTGTGTGTGTTTATGTATGTGCTATTGAAAGACTTGACCTTCAAGGGTCCTCATCCTCTTACCCTTTCCATTAACAACAACAACAAAAAAGAACGAAAAAGAAAAAAAAGATTTTTTTGAACATTGCTGCTTCTTTGGAAACTTTGATTTCTGTTGTTTTCTAACAGGGATTATCTATCGTATAAGCTCCAGCCAATTGTTAGTGGCTGTCTTTTTTTTTTAATTTAAATTTAGTTAGCCAACATATAGTACATCATTAGTTTTTGATGTAGTGTTCAATGATTCAATGATTCATTAGTTGCATATAACACCCAGTGTTAGTGGCTGTCTTATAAAGATACCTGATGCAGTATCAAAGTATATTGGGAAAAATGTCCCTAAATTCACTGGGATGTTTCTTCATGCCCATAATTGTAGCATACATGTGTCTTTGATATAATTGATTATATAATAATAATTAATATTCTCAGATATTGGCATCAAAATTATCATGCTTAAAAGCAAAAGAAATAATAAGAGAAAGGGAAGTGGAAGCATTGCTTTTCCATCAGGGGTTATCAGTCTGGAATCTGCTTAGCCCCTTCACTAGTTATGGTGAATAATGACTGAATAATGCATTAAAGAGAGAAGATCATTAGCTTTCTTCCATAGACCTAAAAGAAAAATGATGCCACATGGAGAGCATGAATCATAGTCCTTCCCTTCATTAAAAAAGAAAAATAATAAAATATAAAATATTTTATAAAATATTGTATACATATAAAATATTTTATTAAATATATATTTTATAAAAATATAAATTACTTGATTTCAGCATTAATATTTGTTGAATGCTTGCTATGTGTTAAGTAGCATGCTAAGTGCTTTGTCTGTGTTATATTATTTGTCACAATAACTTTATATGATAGATGCTACTGTTTGTCAGTTTTATAAATAAAGATACTAAGGCCTAGAAAATTTAAGTAAATTACCTAAGGCCACATAGTTAGTAAAATTATGTAATTCAACTATAACTCATATAGCTATATGATCATTGTGTATAGTGATTTTCATCATATTTTTAAAGTATAAGGTTAAATCTCTCAATTTAGAAATAAAAAATTAACAATACAGAGATATTTATTATATGCAGGAATTTTAAATTGTTAGATGACATTAATTTTTTAATGAGATCCATTAAATAAATGTTTATATCACAAGATTCTCATATAAATATATACCTTGGGGAAAGAGGGTTATACAACTGACTTAAATTGAACGAGAATTATAGCTCAAATTGGGACAAGCTGAGAAGTGATCCAAGAGACTAAAAGTGACTCTGTGGCTAGCAAAGGAAGTATGGAAGAAAAGTGTATATGCCGAACAGTGAAGGGAAATAGAACCCCTTTCTTCCAGTCTAAATTCACCAGGTTTTATATATACTATTTCCAAACTTCACAGTTGACTTTTTTTTTACATTTTATATTTTGTTGATGATAAAATGTCTGTAGCATTTAAGTAACTTGTGCAAGTCTGCAAAGCAAATAAGTAGCAAAGCAGATATTTGAACCTAGCTGATGAGCCTAAGGTTTGCACTCCTCACCTGAACCATATTGCCATATTGTGACTACCAATCCTCCCTGTCCATCTAGAGGAAAGGACAAAGGGCTGCCTTTATGTGAACCTTAGGTCTCTAGCAACCTCAGAAAATTAGGTGCTTCATGGAGATAAGTGTAGAATATCAAAGTATAAGAACTCAAAACAGAATCAGTGAAGGGAGGCACCTGGGGCTCATCTGGAGTTTCCTGACTAGCATCAGATCTTAGATCCTGAGAAGACAGATCTAATATTCAGGCAATTCCTGTTTTCTATTTCAAGTAGATACTCCCTCAATCCTCTTTAATTTCTCTCTCACCCCTGTAACTCAGCTTCCACGTCCACCTTGTTTTCTAAAGCTATCGGTGGTTTTTTGCTGAGTAATCCTTAGAGTTATAAAAAAGTCATCTCTCAGTGATATTTGATATTAACTACTCACTGCTTCTGTGGTGACTTCTGGATTTCTATAAATCACATTTTACTGCTATCCTTTAGGGGATTCTTCCTTACCACCTCCTTTCCTGTCGTATTTTTCTCCATTTAGTCATCAAAATGGGGCATCCTGTAAAACTTGGCTCTAGCACCTCAACTGGTATTTCCCACCTCATTTCCCATGTTCCTTCTTATTTGCCACTATCCAGAGGAAAACAGTGAGTTTTGAGAGGGGATTGTGGATTTCTGCCATAGAAATTTATATACTTAAGTCTTGAGTATATTCCTTTTTCCCTTACCTTGAGATCCTGTGAATACAAAAAGTCCAAATGTAGAGAGCCTTGAGTTTTGACTTTCTATAGCATTTATTATAATGTTACTAAATTTTGTTAGTGTGCTCAGGTGCTATAACAAAATATCACAGACTGGGTGGCTTAAACAACAAAACTTTATTTTCTCACAGTTCTGGAGGCTAGAAGTCCATAATCAAGGTGCCAGCAAATTTGGTTGCTGATGAAAACTCTTCCTGGTTTGTAAACTGTCACCTTCTCACTGTGCCCTCACAAAGCCTTTCCTTGGTGCCTGAGTACAAAGGGAGAGAGAGTGATCTCTCTTGGTGTCTTCTTCTTCTTCTTTTTAAGGTTTATTTATTTATTTATTTATTTATTTATTTATTTATTTATTTGAGAGAGAGAGAGAGCACGCACACAAGCAAGAGGAGCAGCAAGCAGAGGGAGAGGGAGAAACAGGCTCCCCGCCCATCAGGGAGCCTGATGCGGGGCTCGATCCCAGGACCCGGGATCATGACCAAAGCCAAAGACAGACGCTTAACTGACTGAGCCACCCAGGTGCCCCTCTGGTATCTTCCTAAAATGACACTAATCCTATTTGCTCGGAGCCCACCCTTATTGTCTTATTTGACCCTAAAAGCTTCTTCAAAAACTCTATCTCCAAATATAGCTACACTGGGGGTTAAGGCTTTATATGAATTTAGGAGGAGGGTGGTTACAAACATTTGGTCTATAATTCTAATTTATTGCATTGCTCATACTAATTAGAATTATTTTTTATATGCTCTTGTCCTGTCTTCTCAACTATGAGGCCCTTATGGCCTATAATAGTATCTTTTCCTTATAAAGAGGAACTTATTTTGGATAAAAAAGAACATTTTCATGAAAACAAATAAAATTCTCAATTGCTTATCCAATTTAATTTCCTCCTTACTCTTACTATGTGGCACATACACTCTGAGGATGAAAGAATTACAAAATAAATTTAAAGAATGAAAAGAATCATAATTACCCTCATGAATAAAGTAAATATAAAGGTTTATAAAGAGATGGGGTTTGGAGAAAAAAGAGAATTGGGCATGGCAAAGGGGAAAAAAGATAGATGGGACTCTGGATTTATATCTGTTAATATATTGAAAACAAAGTTTTTTTTTTTTTAAAGATTTTTTTTATTTGACAGAGAGAGATACGAGAGAGGGAAGAGAAGCTAGGGAGTGGGAGAGGGAGAAGCAGGCTCCCTGCGGAGCAGCGAGCTCAATGCGGGGCTCGATCGCAGGACCCTGGGATCACGACTCGAGGCGAAGGCAGACACTTAACCGACTGAGCCACCAAGGCGCCCCCAGAGTTGTTTTCTTTAGTAACATTTTAAGTAAGTCCTGGAACATGACAATATGTATTTCTCTGTTATTCATATTTTCCATTTTCAGAAAAGTGCAATTAAAGAAATAGTACATAAGGGCACCTGGGTGACTGAGTCAGTTAAGCGTCTGCCTTCAGCTTACGTCATGATCCCAGGATCCTGGAATCGAGGCCTGCTTCAGGCTCCCTGCTCAGTGAGGAGTCTGTTTCTCCCTCTCCCTCTGCCTCTTCCTCCTGCCTGTGCTCTCTCTCTCGCTCTGCTTTCTCTCTCCTAAATAAATACAATCTTCAAAAAAAAAAAATTAGATAAACAAAATTGTACATAAAGCACTATAGTATTTTTACCACGTTTGCATTTAATATGAGGAAAAAAAAGAATGATTTTTTTTTCTCTTTTTCTACCTGCCCAAATATGGCAGACTCAGCAAGTCTATCATTTGAATGTGCAGTGGAGGGTAGGACTGAGCAACCAGATGATCAAACTGAGAGTCCTGGATGTGAAGAAGTAATAAAATGATGAGTCAAAAAAATAAAATAAAATAAAATATTTCACAACTTGACCTAGGGCAGAATCAGGAGGTATAGAATTATTGGAATTTTCCACACAATCTCTAGATATGTATTATCTTTAATACAATTTTGAAGCAAAAAGAAGATATAATACAAACCAAAAAAAATTAAAAATAGCCTAAATGAAAATAACCACCAACTTTGAAAAAAAAAACAAAACAAAACTGAGTTTAGTGTGCCTAGAACCTGCAGGAGTATTTAATTTGAAAAAAAAATAGTCCTTAGATAAATAATTAGGGGAAGGTGACAAACTTTAAGATAGTTGAAGTTCAGAGTACAGACAACCGATGAATATAATGTAATGAAAAAGTAAATTTTAAAGATTGTTATTGGAATGCAGAGCATGCTGGTTACAAAGATCATTAACTTAAGAGTTAAAAAGTAGAACACCAGCAATGACAGAGGAAGGACCTGCCACTAGCACTCTTGACAGCCTTGTTTGTTTGTGTGCCTCATGCTAAGTACAAGCACTTACTGTTGGTGGTGGACCAGCAATGTTCTTTGGCTCCTAGTTGGTTCCTTGTTCTTTCTTCTGGTCCAGTATAGATCACATTGGTTTCCACAAGGTAAAAATGGTTCTGAGGTAGAGAGGGAGAGAACAAACTTAATTCTCAGTTCCTCTTACTCCTACAGCCCCAGGGTTTCAGCTTTACTTGGCCTAATGCCCAGCATTTTCTAAGCTGCACTGATGTCATTTTGGTGGGGTGCTATGTTTGGATGGGGGTCCACCCTCAGTCCCACCTCTTGATGAGAACTGTCATTGTCCACAAAATGTGAAGATCGAGGCTCTCTGATGTAGTCTTGTTTTGCTTGTGAGGAGTTTCTTCTCAGAGCTCTTCAAGCCTATGCAAATGAACAGAAGTAAGTCTATGGAAGGAAATGCACCACTCCACTCAACTTTGCAGTACTCAAGTTTCAAAATCCAGTGTACATTTGAGGAAATGGTGGGCCTCACACCCTTAGCCACATAATCTACCCTATTGCAAAGGAAAAGGGATACCCATGGAAGGGCAGAGAATGCTGAAATACAACGGTATGTAAGCCAAACTAGAAGCAGTGTGGTGTTATTACATAGTGAAGTATAGGACAGGGAATAGTAGAAGGTGAAACTGGAGAAATCGTAAGGATCAGATGATAGAAGGCCTCATATGTTATGTAAAGCCACCTGAATTTTATTCTCTAAATAATGCATAACCATTAAAGCAGAACATACATAGATTAATATTTTAGCATGTCTCTCCATTTATAGTATAGATTATGGATTTAAGGAGGGCATTGATAGCACATTCTAGGCAGGAGATTTTTTTGTAGCACAAAGTCATATTCATGACCTGAATTAGTGCTGTAAGAGTTGAGATAGTTTTTATGGAAATGAAATGATAGGCTTGAGAAATACTTAGTATGTAAAACACACATCACTGAACAATTGATCACATGTGAGGGATGGTGAAGGAAAAGAGAAGATAATAATGACCCTGTGTTTCTGGCTTGAGTACCTGGGTGCCTCTGGAACATCCAAGAATAGCAGGAAGTTAAGTATGTCAGTTTGAAGTCAAAGAAGAGTGATTTATTTGGATACATATTCAGTAATCATTATTATAAGAATAGATAAGATTGTCCAAGAAGAGCATGAAAAATATGAAGAGTAGAGGATCAAGAATAGAACTCTTATCCCCAAATCTGCTAACCCAATAGCAGCTCAGTTGACCCCCCAATGTTCCCTAATTATTTCTGGAATCCCCAGTGAGTGTTTTCATGTTCCACATGTTAGCTCAATGTCCTGAGGCCATGGGTCATCTTTCAACCAGTTATCCATACTCTAGGCTTCAGGATCACTTGAGCGATTTTATTACTTAGCTGCCCCTGGAAGCTGTCTTTTTGGTCCAATTTGCTCCTGCCAACACTCAGCTCCAGTTTAGATGTCCCTGAGTGGTCTTCCATACTGGAAAGAAAGGATTGGTTAACTTTCACAAATGAAGAAAAAAAAATCTCAGGTCTACCAACACATATCCCAACACACATTTATATTACTCTAAGACTATTTAGTAGTTGGTACTGAAATATAAGTATTTGGACTGATTTTGGGTCAGATCCCCCTGAGACAATGAGTACATTTTTACTGTATTTTTCTGTAACCAAAGGGCCTTTATGTCATATTTTTTGAAACAGAATGTATCCATTGAGCTGACTGGCTGCCTTTGAAATTTTTACTACATTTGAATGAAGATATGTCTTAAAATATAAAACTAAGTAAAATAAAATTCTGGCACAATTAGCACCTGGTGAGAAAACCACTAGGAACAACAACTTTTAAGAGGGAATTTGAGGGAAATCTCACAAGGAAGGAAAGAAAAAGGTAAGACACATAGGAGAGGGAGAATGAAGAGAAAAGTACTGTATGTACTGTACTATCCAATATAGTAGGGGACAAATTTCAGAAAGTAAAGAGAAAATACTTTGCAATGTGTGTGTAAATGTGGGTTGTAGCTAGTAGGGAGGAGGGCAGGAGTAACAAAAGTGAAAGAGAATAATTCACTTAAATGTGGTGCAATATGACTATAAGAACAGTAGGTTCAAGACAATTGCATTTGTTAAGAAGTATCTTCTGTCAAAAACCTTGTTCTCATCCCAGGGTTGGACAGTTTTCTCACATCTGAAGACCTGAGAAAATTTCAGAGGAGCTCCAAAAGAATCAAAGACCAATAATGAAATCAAACACTGGAAGGGAAAACTTGTCTAGATTTTGATTATGAGTTAATTTAGATTTAGGAAAAAATACTTAGAAATCATCCTTGGTTTTAAAATATAAAGCACGATATTTACATTAGAACCCAAGACTTTTGAACTGTACATAGCATTGCTACCATTTGATATCTCTTCAGTAGAATTTGGCATACCCATAATGAAGTTTTGATCATTTCAGAAATTTGTGAATTTAATCATAAATGTTCCTCAATGCAATATATTCACATATTGAGTAAAGCAAGATAAATTTACAAGCTAACTTTAGTGTCATGTCAAATCTTCACTACTTTTTTTAATTAAAAAACTTTAGTTTTTAGAGAAGTTTTAGGTTCATAACAAAAATGAGAAGAAAGTACAGAAAATGTTCCTATACTTCCCATCCCCCATAAACACACAACCTCCCTCATTATGGACCTCCTGAACTGGAGTGGTACATTTGTTACAATCAATGAACATACACTGACACATTATTATCACTCAAAGTCTGTAGTCTACATTAGGGTTCACTCTTGGTGTTGTAGATTCTGTGGGTTTTGACAAATGTATAATGACACGTATCCATCAATGTGGTATCATACAGAATAGTTTCACTGACTTAAAAATCCTCTGTGCTCTGCACTCATTAATCTTTTTACTATCCCCATAGTTATCCCTTTTCCAGAAAGTCATATAGTCTGAATCATATAATATGTAGGCTTTTCAAGTTGGCTTCTTTCACTTAGTAATATGCATTTAAGTTTTCTCCATGTCTTTTCATTGCTTGACAGCTCATTTCTTTTTTAGTGCTAAATAATAATTCTGTTGTCTGGATATACCATAGGTTATTTATCCATTCATCGCTGAAGGACATCTTAGTTGCCCCCAAGTTTTGTCAGTCATGAATAAAGCTGCTATAAACAGCCATGTTTATACACATGCAAGTTTTTGTGTAAATGTAAGTTTCCAGTTCATTTGGGCAAATACTGAGGTGTGTGATTGCTGGATCATATGGTAAGAACGTTTAGTTTTGTGAAAAAACTGCCACACTGTCTTCCAGAGTGGTTGTACTATTTTGCATTCCCACCAGCAAAGAGTTAGAGTTCCTGTTGCTCCACATCCTCACCAGCATTTTGTGTTGTCAGTGTTTTAGATATTAGCCATTCTGATAGTGTACTGGTATCTCATTGTTTTAATTTGTAGTTCCCTAGTGACGTACGACGTTAAACATCTTTTCATCACTTAGTTCTTATCTGTATATTTTCTTTGTTTCTTGACCACTTTTGAAATATCAATTAGTAAATCAATGTCTTTGAACTGGATTTTTGGGGTATTCATTTAAGATTAAGTGCCAGACATATTTCACTAAAATTGCAGTTACTATAATAACAATTCATTGTTGCTATGTTAGCCTGAGTATCCTTAACATAGAGGATATTTGATATCCTCCAAAATATAAAGGGTGATATGAAACATTTATTTTCTCCCTATATTTCTGTCTACTCCAGAAGGCATAATGACAACCCCTTCGTTTTTATTTAAGGGAAAGATAGCATAGAAGAAATTTCAAAATACTATCAGATCTGACCTTCTGTCATTCTTCTCAACAAAACTGTGGATGTGATGAGCAAGAATATTCTGGGTAGATGGTTAACTAGGTTAGCTATTCAATTTCATAGGGAATTTATTAAGTACATTTATTGAGGGGGAATTTATGTTCACAAAGAAAGAGCCCCACAGAATACTCAATTCATATTTTTCTGGAAAGGATTATTAAATCTGGCAAATGTTTGCTATTTTTCTTCTTTTAGATACTAAAATATATCCATGTATCAGCTGAGGGAATGGCTAGATGTTCCACTTGATACCTGTATTTATGTGTTTTCAACTATGTTTCTAGTTTCAGTGTTTTAAATTAAGTTAGGAATACAATGGGTGAAGTTTATTTCTCATTTATAATTTGATTTAACTGTTTATGGTGATAATAATGATAATATTCACCATGGCATTAATTTCAAAGAAAATAACTCTTCCAAGTTCTTCCCATGTTTCTCTAAAAGAAAAATGCCATAGATCCACATTATAGATTCAGTATAAAGTTCATCCTCAGCTCTGTCATTCATTAAAATACACATCTCATTTTCAAAGTTACATTTTATGAACAAATTTAACTTGTTTAACAGCATGCCCAATTATATCATTGTACAGTCATTGTATGGTATAGTCGATTTACATTTAAACATAAATCAGTTTTAAGAGGATAACTAAAACTTCACTGTCATTAGAGGCAGATGGAAATGGAGGCAATTGAATCAAGAAGAAAGGAGACATTGGTCTTGTGGCTACACCATCCCTTGTCTCCAGTAACCCTTCTAATCCTGTTCTGTTGGCTTTGAATAATCAGGTTTCAGGAGCATGAGATTATCTTGGTTGAAATAGAGCCAGTTAAATTGAATTATGGCGGTATTTGCTTAGTACCTATTAAGAATAGTAAGAGTGAGTGGGTATGGATTTGTTTATTGCAGCAAAAATATTTATTAGACATGAAGGAAACTGTGCAAGTTCCTAAAGTTCCACAGTGCGAGTTCACTGGTGGAAGATCACCAAGATTAAAATGGGAAAGGATTCATGTCTTGAATAGGCATATCATGCAGAGAAGCAGAACTACTATGAGAGATATAGAATAAGAGACTAATATTAGGGACTAGACCTTGCATGGACATCTTAGCAAACTCCCATACTTGTGTGTTTCTCATGCTTCTAAACTGAGTTACATGGTGACCTGAAGGAGATGCTGGTACCATTGGTCATGGAGATACACATGTACCTGACTCAGGAGACACCAGCTGGGTAAACGTCCAATATAATCTAAATCAGCCAAAAAGAATGACAATTAGAGGTTCATTAAACTGTTCGGGGTAATTTGGGCTAAAAATCTTGCTGTCACTGCCCTCAAAGTTCTTGACTTCACTTGCTATCTTGTCAATTTGTGAAAAAGATCACTTTGTTTAATTCACATTTCCAGGTCAGAGGTTATTGCATCATTGTTTGTATGGCCTTTTCCTACCCTTTGCTTGGGTTGGGTAACACAGAACATCATTTATACACAAACACATGTAACAGCTTACAAAGGTTCTCTCTTGTTTATTATGGGTTCATCTACATCAAAGCTGCTACATCTTCCTGGAAATATTCATGCATCTTTCTTAAACTCCCACTATATCCCCAGATATTGTATTGTCCTTGGTAAATGGTTTAGGTATTAGAAACAAAAATCGTTTTGAGGACTTTTAATGTTTCACAATTATTATACTTTTGAAGAAAGCCAAAAAAATTAAAATAATACCAAATATCAATAGTCACCTCTTTAATTGATATCTGAAGCTTCAAAATGAAACACTGACTCTGCAATAGACTGTTTTAGAACTTTCCAAATCTTCTGAAATCTGCTTCTCTTGCATCTTTCTCTACTTCACCTTCATAATCCACTACGTCCTTTTACTCTTGCCTCTCACCTCTTAAATGGGCTACCTTTTCCTCAGCCATGTTGTACCATGTTCCCTTAAAATTTCAGGACCAGAAGGCTCATTTCCAGAAGCAGATAACTCTGGTCTAGACCTAATTTGAGGGCCACCAATAAAGTTTTCTCTTTTTTTTAACCTCAGGAATTTAGGCAGAAGTTTTCTGAAAACTTCAAAATTTTCTTAGGTACTTATCATTCTGGCCTGCCAGATATGTACCAGCAAATTTACTTAATTGTCAGCCTTTCACATAAGGAAACATAGTTAGAAGTAGTAAGATGGAAAAAACTAGGAGGAAATCCAAATAATCCAGTTGTGCATGCTTTTAAAAATATCTTTGAAAGATCAAGGGAAAAATATGAAATACACTTCATAAGGCCATTTCAGAATCCTTTTTTTAATAGTAGATTAAACAAAGATTCAAAATTGCAAACAAAATAGAGGTGAATCAATAAGAGATTTTAAGATTAGACTAGTTTTTAAAAAATATTCTGTGGCAGATACATGAGGAAAAAAAAATAGATGGAATCTTTTTCTGTCTTTTATCAGCTCACACCTAAAATTATAATAGGAAATTGCTAGATGCTGTTTAATTTGGCTGACATTTTTTCAATGAGCCTCAGAAAGTAAATGAACCAGAATTAAAAACACTTATGGTCCTCTAGACAAACTACAGGCCTTCAAAATAAAAACAAGACCAAAAGGTCCTCCGATTTCTTAGAATTGAGAGCCAATGGAAAGACACAGGTGTTACAAACAGAAGGATCATTGGAAGAAACAACCTCGCACACTTGCTAAGAAAAGAAGGGTGGCTATCCAAATTCTGTCCTGTGATTTCACTCACAAGACAGACTGGTTTCCAACAATTCTCTGTTTACCCTGTAAGCTCCCAAGGAGAATTATCTATCAATATAAATGGGCACTAATGTCTTTTTTAAAATATGTGTATCATTATATATTTTATTAATTCCACTACCATAGGACATCAGATCCCACAGAGCACAGTTATCTAAAAATCACGAAATAAAGCAAATTGAATAGTAGTAAGTATGAAAGAGAGGAAAATGTATTTTTGCTTACAGTAAAAATGTCTGGTGGAGCCAGAAGATAATAAAAGACAGCCTTGAATGTATACATTCAGTAGTACAAGTCTTCAGGGGAAGTGAACATATTTTGCCTTTATTTATAAAAGCCATTTAAGTAGTGAACATTCCTGCAATCCTAAATCCTTTAGTGCCAACCTATAATTGTACTTTGAGATTACTATTATAAGCAAACTACTTTATTCTTTGTTATGTGACCCCTGCCAATTTAATAAATAGATAGGAATCTACTTTCTAATAGGGCTACCAGATAACATTTACCACAGAAGGACTATTTTTAGAAGTTCCATAATATAGCTGATGTGGACATCAATATGCATAATTCTAGAAGTAACCAGAGAAGGGGCTATAATCCCAGGGCAAAACACAGTAAGTGGAAAAAAGCCTGTAGGAATTCAGATGAGTTTTTCCTGATTATCTTAAACTTTTTTTTGGCATGTACATGAACATGTTAGGCATGATTTAGGACTATCAAGTAAAAAACTTAACACAAACTAAAGACATATGCTTATTATAGACTTTATCTTCATCCACTAACCAAAGTTTATTTTCATTTGCCTGAGACTATCTATCTGTAGCCTCAACTAAATTATCAAAGCATTATCAGATTTTAAATGAAGACTACCTTCTACCTGAGGGTTCAACATGCAGCACACTCTCTATTGCTAAATGAAAACACCAAACTAGTTTATTTCCTATTATGAAGTCTAATTTTCTCCTCATCTTACTATCAAAATAACATTTTCTATACACTAACTCTCTTAGTCTTAACCAATAAAGGAGAAGCCCAGAATTGTGTTTCTCAAGCTTAAGCAATATCCATGAACAAAATAGTTATTTTAGACAATTCCATAACAACTCCTGATTTAATAGTGTTTATTGATGGGTCCTATTTTAAAATAAAAAGGGACAATACTAGGCAGAATATTCAATAATTACTCCAGACTGTCTTGTAACATCCAATCTCCTATCAGAAATCAAATTGTCTCAAATATCCAAATTTGTGGTCTTCTCTAGAGCATGATAAAGTGTTCTTTTAAAAGGTGGACAAATGTATAAATATTGATGGTTGTTTTACTTAGAGACTAATTCATTACTCTAAAAGGTTATGAAAAAAAGTGACACAGAGACAGAGAGAGACTTGCTAGCCAAAATTACTGATATCAAGGTAGGACCCTACAGTAAAAGAAATACCAGTAATAAAGTGATCACTGCTCTAAACAGCCTCCTCTGATTAAGGTCCTTTGTAAAGCTTTCTAAAAGAACAAAAAGACAAGTCCATGAGGAGATTCAGGAATTCCAATCATAGGTTAACGAGCTTGGCCTCCCAATTCTGAAAAGAAACAGTGGTAACAATCTGGATATAAAATTACATAAGAAAAAAATATCTGATAAAGCTAAAATGTCTGCCATTAGTAACCTCAAAAGGACTGTCTGCAAAAATTCTCTTTGAGACAATCCATAAGAGTAGTCTCTTAAGTTTGAACAACTTAGTTTTTTTATAGTAGCATGATCACTGAGTTAACTAAAACAAGTTATACTTGGGAAGTATGAAGCATAGAGAAGAATTTCTTAGATTCATTAAAAATTAATGCAAAAAAAATTAATGCAATGAAAGGTCTTATACTTCTTTTTTTTATAATGGAGTAAAAGGTACCATACTTGCCCTCCTGCCATAAATAACTAGAAAGTAAACAAAATACATGAAACAACTGCATTATGATAAATGCTTTTATTAGGTAAAAGAAAACAACATAAAATTAAAAATAAGATTAGAACTTAAATAATGAGAAAAAAAGAAGTGTAAATTAAACTCAATAGTACAGAATGTAATAAAGAGTAGCAATTAACTAAAAAACAGTGAAAATAAACCCAAAAGCAGTTCTTTACAAAGATTAATAAAATTGATATACCTCTATGTAGATTGATTATGATGAGGAATGAAAAAGTGACAGCATTACAAATCTAAGAAACTTTAAAAAAAATAGTAAGCAAATATATTATGATCACTCTTCAGAAGCAGTATGATTGCTACACAAAATTTGGTTCAGATGTCAAGACTAATGCTGCCTATGCATGCCAAGAAGATAGGAAAATGTTTATTACTTGCATAATGAAGCTTTTGGGGAGAGCAGGGCAAGAACCCAAGCTATTTAAAAATGGTTTGAGAGACCAGGGAAAGGAGATTGATTTGTTTTTTTTTGTTTTTTTGTTTTTTTTTTAAGTTGTGGTGATGGTATGGGGTTGGGATGGGGGTTCCCTTGTATAGGCAGGGGCTTGCATGGTTTGAAACTCCCATTGATATCAAAGGAAGTAACATACAGACTCACTTACTGGCTTTCCCAGATATGAAACAGAAGGGAAAGGCAGAGGGCTGAGGTTTAAAAGCTGTCAGCACTCAAACATCAAAAAATATAGTCAGACTTTTTATTATAAATATTATGAACAAATTTATGGCAATTTTATAGCTTAAAATAGATGATAAATGAAAGATTCGAATAATCAAAACTTAAAAAAAGAAGCAATAGAAACTCTGAATAATTGTATGTGTATGTGTGTGTATGTGTATATATTTGTATGGAATCAAATTCATATAAGCACCTTCTTAGAAAGAACCTCACTGTTGAATTCTTTAGGAAAAAATAGTACCAATCCATATGCAAACTTTTTTAAAAACAAAGGAGAAGAAATGCTTTTTTGAGGCCACCCTTGTCATGACAGAAACAGACCAAGACATAACAAGAAAACAAAAAAACTTTGAAGATCTTATGAACATGACACAAAGTCCTTAACGACATTTTAGCAAATTAAATTAAATACTATATATAAAGGAAATATATCATAACCAAGTAGGATTATCCCAAGGATACGTATTTGGTTTACCATTCAAAAATCAATGAATCTAATTCATCACCTGAACAGAATAAAGGAAAAAAAAAAACTATGATCATCTCAATGGATGGAAAAAAGGCACTTGCCAATATTCAATACCCATTCATGATTAAACAAAACAAAACAAAAACAAAAACTCTTAGCAAGTATGAAAGAAGGAAGCTTTCTAAATCTGATAAAGTTCATCTACAAAACCCTACAGCTAATATCATATTTTGTGAAGTACTGAATGTTTTCTCCTAAGCAAAATAAGACAGGGATATTCACTGTCATATCTGTTTATTATTGAACTAGAAGTCCTAGCCAATGTAGGGTACGAGGATAGGAAACAATAGGATTCAATATGAATCAATAAGAAACAAAGAATAAGAAACAAAAAGAGATTGAAAAGGAAAAATAACCTGTCATGATATCTAGACATCGAAAACCCTAAGAAATATGTTAAAAAGCTTTTAGAAATAAGAAATGAATTTAAAACCATCAAAGATAAAAGATCAATACAGAAAAAGCAATTGTATTTTGTTAAGTATGAATAAACTATTCATGAATAATATGTAAAATAAAATAAATATGCCCTTTTAAAAGCATGAAAGAAAATTAAATATTCAGTATCATTTAATAAAATATGTGCAAGGCTTGTACATTGCAACTTAAAATACATTGGTTGAGATTAAAGAGGTCTATATACATGGAGAGATACATCATGTTCATTGATTAGAAGACTCAAAGCTATTAAGATGTCAGTTCCCCTGAAAGTGATCTATAAAATCTCAATTTAAATCCTTCCAGATTTTTTATTTTTAAACTTACAAGCTGATTTTAAATTTATAAGGGAATATAATAACCTAACAAAGCCGAAATGATTTTGAAAATGAACAGTGTTGAGGGATTTATATGAATTGCTTTTAAAAATTGCTATAAAGAAGGGTTTCTTAACCTGGCCACATTTGATATTTTGGGCTACACAATTCTTTCTTCCCTGGAACCTTCTTGTGCATCGTCGGATGGTTAGCAGCACCTCTGGCCCCTGTACTGTAGATGACAGCAGCATCTCCCAGCCCTATAGTTGTGACACCTAAAAATGTTTCCAGACATTGCCAAGTGTCTCCTGCAGTCCAAGTCATCCCCAGTTGAGAACTACTGCTATAAAGTTATGTAATTAAGACAGTGTGGTATTGGCCAAAGGATAAAAATAAAGTTCACTGGAACAAAATAGATATTTTAGAAATAGACCAACACATAGAGTCTGTTGATGGCTTTTACAAGGTGCCAAAATAATTAAAAAGGAAAGGGTAATCTTCTTAAAAAAATGGTTCCAGAACAACTGGATATCTATAAGGAGAACAATACACATCAACTCTTCACAGACTACATAAAAATTAATTCAAAATAGATCACATTTCTAAATGTTATACCTAAAAGCTCTAAACATTCAAAAAGAAAACAGGAGAAAGTATTCATGACAATGGAATGAGCAAAGATTATTTTTAGATCAGATCACTGATCTGATCATAAACCAGAGCGCATAAATTAAATAAGAAAAACTCTGTAAATTGTACTTTATCAGAACTAATAATTTCTGTTCTTTTAAAGATAGTTAAGAAAGTGAGAAACCATGCCACCAGAGTGGGAGAAAATATTCCTGATATTTACAAATGACAAAAAAATGTCAAATCATTGTGCTTTCTGCTTAATACAAATTGTATCAAAAATGTATAAAAAAGCATAATACTTATGTATGAATGTGTATAAAGAATATATAAAGAACTCTTACAGTTGAACACAAAAACAAGTAGTCCAAATCAAAAAAAAAAAAAAAAGGCAAATGATTTGGACACTTCATAAAAGAAGCTAAACAAATGATCAAAGTAAAAAGGTTTTTTTGTGTTTTTTTTTTTAAACGATGTTTAATATCATTAATCAAGGGGGGTGCCTGGGTGGCTCAGTCAGTTAAGCATCTGCCTTTGGCTCAGGTCATGATCCCAGGGTCCTGGGATCCAGGGCCACTTCAGGCTCTCTGCTCAGCGGGGAGCCTGCTTCTCCCTCTCCCTCTGCCTACAGCTGCCCCTGCTTGTGCTCTGTCTCTCTCTGTCAAATAAATAAATAAATAATCTTTTAAAAAATATCATTAATCAAGGAATAACTAATTATAAATACAATGAAATACCACTATACACATCATAGAATGACTGAAATTAAAATGACTGATGATACCAAATATTTGTGAAAATGTGGAGCAACTGGAGTTTGAATGCACTGTTGGTGGGAATGAAAACTAGTACAAATACTTAGAAAAACAACTGCTCAGTTTCTAATAAAGTTAATGAGCACCTTCCATAGGACCCAGTGATTGTACTTGTAGGTATTTACTCAAAAGGTATAAAAATACATATCCAACTAAAGAGTTGTACATAGATGTTCCTGGAAGCTTGATTTATAATAGCCCAAAACTGAAACAACCCAAATGTTCAACCGGTGGATGGATAAGCAAATTGTGATATATCATATAAAGGAATATTACTCAGCCATAAATAGGAGTAGGATATAAATCTTACACATGATATTCCATGTGTAAGTCCTAAAAAAACCACTCACTATGCATAGCAAAAGAAACCAATCACAAAAAAAGTATATATTGCATGATCCTATTTATATAAAGTCCAGTACCATAAATCGGTTGAAGAGGCATATAGGAATATTTTGGGGTGATAGAAATGTTCTACAAATTTATTTGTATATTCCTTAGTTGGGTGAATACATTTTTTAGACCATATCCTTTTAAAATGTGTAGTTTTGTTGTATGTAAATTATATCTCAATAAAGCTATAATACAAATAATTAAATGTAAATAAAAATGAATTATTTCCCCAAATTTACATACAACACCTTTTAGAATTAGTAAGGTCTCTGGGATGTAGCTCCAAAATGGGGCTGTCCTTTTTTTGGTACCTCATTTCTGATTCTTCACAGATGATATAAAATAAAAGGAAAACAAAAAATCATTCCTAGCTGGAAGCATGCTTATTTTGAATTTTAAACTCTGCGTAGATATTGATTTACTTATTTTACTAATATAAACATTCTCATCTGCTTATTTGATGAAAAGAACTAATTTCATGATATTCTCATTGTAATTGAAATAATTTGGCTTCTTTATTTTTTTATTTTAATTTTGTAACTAACATATAATGTATTATTAGTTTCAGGGGTACAGGTCTGTGATTCATCAGTCTTATATAATACCCAGTGCTCATTACAATGTCCATCGCCCAGTTACCCCATCCCTCCACCCCCTTCCCTCCAGCAGCCCTCAGTTGGCTGTATATTCTTTTAAATTTTGTGTTTAGTTAACTATTTTGAAAAATGCTATACCAAAATATTTATGATAACAATAGCTTATAATAATAATAGCTAATTTCTAATTACTCACTGAGGATGCACATGCATATATTTGTTTATACATGAGTTGTTAAAATATAAATTAAACAAGTTAAAAAATCTATGCAGTAATAATTACGCAGAAGCGACCTGTGCAGAGCTTATACTGGACTACTGTTTTCATTGCTAGAGTTCTACCGCCCTCTGCTGATTACTATATCCTGTATTAATGGGGAATTAGAATCCATAAGAGCTGTCTAACTCCTTGCAAATCCATGAAGACTGAACATAAAAAAAAGTAATAACCTCAGAATTATCTCCGTCAGTTGATCTCAATTCTATGGTGTAGCATATGGTGTAGCATATAAAGGAAAAACATGAATCTATATAGAGTTACAATTGCATGCAACGTAGCCCTTTAAAATGTGAGGTGACCTTAGGAAAGAGATACCTTCTCATTTTATTGAAGTCAAATTTGAGGCTCCCCGAATTAAAATGACTATATCCAATTAAACTCAGTGATTCAGGAGTGAATCCAGGAATAAAATACAGAGCTTGTCTCTATTCAAATGAAACTTAGCCAAAATTCACCTCTGCTGAACACATTATCACACATGGTCCAAATTATTTATAAAAAACAGATAGCAGAGAGTAATATGAAAAATAATTGACTAGGAACTTTTTTTTCCAGGTACCCTTAAACACTATATACAAAAAATTTCCTTCCTTCCTTTCTTCCTTCCTCCCCTCCTCCCTCCCTCCCTTTCACTCTGTCTCTCGTTTTCTTTTTTTTTTTAGAGATTGATTTGTTAGAGAGAGAGAGAGAGAGTACAAACAGGGGGGAATGGCAGGCAAAGAGAGAAGCAGACTCCCTGCAGAGCAAGGAGCCCAATATGGGACTCGATCCCAGGACCTGGGATCATGACCTGAGCCAAAGGCAGATGCTTAACTGATTGAGCCACCCAGGTGTCCCTGTCTCTCTTTTTTCTCTCTGTCCTTCTCTCTTTTCCTTCCTTGATTTTTCCCTTTGAGTATCAGAACACTAAATACTGAAGACACTGATAATGACTGATAGGAATAGTATGAGGTCAAGATAAAGAGCCACTTCATTGTTAATTTCCAGTATGCATTTATATCAATACCAGTATTTATATCAATATTGTTAACCCTGTACCCCCATGAGAAAAAACTTTATCAACTGGAGTGTAGTGTTTATGTCCATGTCCTTTTGCCTTAAGCCTTCAGACTTCATTCATATCCAAAGTTACTTAGCAACTTTTCCTCCCATTCCCTTCAGTGAGATTGTTTCATATATTTATAATACAGTTATATTCTCTTACACAGTCTGGGATTCCATCCCGGGCTCCCCAAACCTATGAAATGATATTTTAATTTGCATACATTAAGGTTTACTCTCTGTACTATAAAGATCCATGGGTTTTGATAAATGCATAATGTCATGTATCCACTATTATGGTATCATACAGAATAATTTCACCACCCTAAATATCTTCTGTGTTTCATCTATTCAGCCCACTCCCCAAACTCCTGGCAACCCCTACCTTTTTACTGTCTCTATTGTTTTGCTTTTTCCAGAATGTCATATAATCAGAGATACAGTATGTAGCCTTTCCAGACTTGCTTCTTTCACTTAGCAATATACATTTAAGGTTCCTTTATATCTTTTTATGGCCTGAGAGCTCATTTCTTTTTTATTACTGAATAATATACTATCACATGGATGTATCAGGTTTTTTTAAAATTCATTCATCTATTGAAGATTGTCTTGGTTACTCACACATTTTGGTGATTATGAATAAAGCTGCTATAAATATTCACCAGCAATGAATGAAAGTTCCTGATGTTTCACATACTAATCAGTATTTGGTTTAGTCATTTCTTTAATATTAGCCTTTCTAATATGTGCGTAGTGGTTTTGATTTGCAATTCCCTAATGACTAATGATGTTGCACATTTTTCATATACTTACCTGCCATTCTTTAGTGAGTTACCTGTTAGAATTCATTGTCCATTTTTAAATTAGCTTGCTTTATTTATTTATTGAATTTTAGATGTTTTTCTATATTTTGGATACAAGTCCTTTGTCAAATATGTGGTTTGCTGATTTTTCCCAGTTGGTGGTTTGTTTTTTCATTCTCTTAAGTGTCTCATTCTGTCTTGCAGAGCAGACATCTTTTTATTTTAATAAAATCAAATTTAACTTTTTTCTTTTGTGACTCATGCTTTTGGAGTTGTATCAAAAACTCATTACCAAACCCAAGGCCATATAGATTTTCTCCTTTGTTGTCTTCTAGAAGTTTTAAAGTTTTGAATTTTACATGTAGGTCTGTAATTCATTTTGAGTTAATTTTTGTGAAAGGTCTGTATTTGGGTTCTTTTTTTTTTTTTTGGACTAGGGATGTCCTATTATTTGTTGAAAGACTATTGTTTCTCCACTGAATTGCCTTTGCTCCTTTGTCAAAGATTAGGTGACTATATTTGTGTGTGTGATTTTCTGAGCTCTCTGTCCTGTTCCATTTATTTATGTGTCTATTCTTCTGCCACTACAAAGAAGCATCTTAATTACATTATAGTAATTCTTGAAATCAGGTAGTAGTGTGAGTCCTTCAAACTTGTTCTTTTTCTTCATTATTGTGTTGACTGCTTTGGTCTTTTGCCTTTCCATATAAAGACTACCTTGCTGAGATTTTAATTGAGATGGTGTTGAATCTATAGATCAAGTTGGTAAGAAGAAATGACATCTTAATAAGTCTACCAGTTACAAACATGGCATATTTCTCCATTTACTTTGATCTTTGGTTTCTTTTGTCAGAGATTTTATAGTTTTTTACATATATAGATCATGTATATATAGTTAGATTTATGCATAAATTTTCAGTGTTATTTTAAATGATATCTTTTTAAATATCAAATTTTGTCCTGTGACCTGTAATCATTTATTAGTTTCAGATTTTTTTTTTTTGTCGGTTCTTTGGGATTTTATACATAGATTATTATGTCAACTATAGCAATGTTCATTTTTTTCATTATATTTTTTCTTTTCATCAAACCAGATAATTTCAATTGACCTGTCTTTAAGTTTGCTAATTCTTCTATCAATTCAAATCTGCTATTGAGCCTCTCAGTAATTTTTTTTCATTTCAGTTATTGTAACTTTTAACTCCAGAATTTTTATTTTGTTCTTTTTTTTATAATTTTATATCTTTGTTGATAGTCATTATTCGGTGAGACATAATTGTCATACTTTAATTTTTTAGCTCTTTGAACATATTTTTATTTTATTTTTTTATAAAGATTTTATTTATTTATTTGACAGAGAGAGAGAGAGAGCAGCAGAGGGAGAGGGAGAAGCAGACTCCCCACTGAGCAGGGAGCCCGATTCGGAACTCGATCCCAGGACCCTGGGATCATGACCCAAGCTGAAGGCACATGCTTAACCGACTAAGCCACCCAGGCACCCTGAACATATTTTTAAATAGCTGAATTAATGTCTTTTCTACTAAGTCCAACATCTGGGTCCCCTGAGAGATATTTTGTGTTGGTTGCTTTTTCTTCTGTATATGCATTATAATCTCATCTTTCTTTGCATGTCTCATAATTCTTATTGAAAACTGGACATTTTACATAAGATATTGTAACAACTCTGTATCCGAGTTTGTTTTTGTTGCAATTTGTTGTTATTGTTCTCATTGCTATTTATTTGTTCAGTGACTTTCCTGTTCTAGTTCTTTAGATTGTTTATTCACTGAAGTATACTACTATGACTCCTGTGAAAGGTGAAATAAAATGGAGTCACTTATGTTAAGGATTTTTAAAATGGAGCTGGGAGGCCATTAAGGAGGTGGGCCTTGTGCATGTTCTTACCAAGTGGAACTATGGACCTTTGATCTGGGCCACATGACGAATATTCCAAGGAATATTCCTATAGGAACAACATCTGCAACTTGTTACAGTAATATACTTTTGCTTAGTGATAGCCTTACCAACCACTGTATTTAACCAAGATTAGTTTTTTGCCATCAACATCAATCAAAATTCATTTTAAGCAATGTATACAAGCATTCCCCTCTTTGTCTTTAAAAACCCCTTTTTGTTCCCCAGAAGGACACAGTTTGGGCTGCTACTTGAATCTGTGCTCCCTGAATTACAATCTGAGTCTCCAAATAGATGCTTTTGTCTTATTTCAGTTCTTCCTCTTTTATCTGTCAACATTCCTCTGCTAGCTTTCTTGTGTGTTTGAATTCTAGTTTAATGTGTCTAGAAGTCATCTCTGGGTCAGTACAATTTACTGGTCAGCAATTATCAATGAGAAGATTTCTAAATGCTTGAGCCTCTCTTTGCCAAGGAGAACTGTGGATGAAGTCATACTTTTAAACCAGGCAGCTTACAAGTCAGTGTAAGCTTTCACTTCCTGCCTGAAGAGGGTCTCGTGTCAACTAGACTGAGTAACAGGGCCTTGTTTTTTCCTGGACATCTCTATCCTGGGTGTACAGACCTTCATTTATATGCAGACTTTTAAATCCCCAGAATATATGATGGCTTTTCAAAATTCCCTATGGTTGTTCCTTTCTTCAGGTTTTACTTAAAAGTGTTTTGTCAGGTTCTTGTTTGTCTCAACTAAAATCACAGCCTGAGCAGCTGCGGTATTACTAGCGTTGTGTTATTATTTTTAGTTTTTCAGTAATGTCCTGAAGATGGAGGTTTTTTTGTTTGGTTTTGTTTTTTGTTTTGTCTTTGCAAAGCTGAGCTCAGAGTCAAATAAAATAATGACAAAATTGTGGGCATGGAAAATTTTCAGGAAGCTGCTAGTTTGTTCAAACTATTGACTGCTCTGGGCGTATATCTATTAATAGAGGCCAAAAGAAGTCAGGTCTCACTGTTGGCTAAAAGTTTACCAGCTTTTCTCAATCACCATGCCACCTAGCTGAGGAGGAAAGGGGGATAGTTACAGCCCCCATAAAACACCACAGACTCCACTGTTCTGTTCCTTCAGTGAATTTCAAGAGTTCTAGAATAGTTGAGTTTAATTGCTTACTCAGTATTTTCATTATGTTTTTGTGATAGTGGGTACCTTGAATGCCTTACTCTGCCATTTTAGAGGTCACTATTCCTGAAATTTAAACTGTATCTATATTATACATAGTCTTTTGAGTCTTATCTATGTGGCTTATTATGCGGCTGTGAAAGTTATCCATGTTATATGTAGCAATTGCTTGTCCTTTATTGCCTTGTGCTGGTCTGTTTTACGAATATACCATAATTTATTTATTCTATTGTTTATGGACATTTGTGGTATTTTTCAACTTTGGGTGGTTATATTATGAAAATTCTTATGTTTTTGACAGATATTAACACTCATTAAGAGTATACCCAGAAGCTGAAACCCTGTATCATAAGGTAGGAATAAATTTAGCTTCAATAGATATTGCCAGTTTTTCCAAGTTATGATAAGAATTTGTCTCCCACCAGCAACTTGTGACTATGTATTATTTTAATAATTACCATTAATTTTGAACATACACATTTCAGTATAAATTTATTTAACAAAACTTACAGCAATTCAGTATATTTATTTTTTCTTGAAAATGACAAAGATCTTATAATGCTTTAACTATCAATTAAACTAGTCCCCATTTTGTTACTTAATGTTTTAGATTTGCCTTTTTTTAACAGTCACACACACAAATATTATTTTTGATAGTCAGTGGTAAATTAAGTTTGCTAATAAATTTTTCAGTTTTTTGTTGTAATTGTTGTTTGTATCCTACATTTCTGGGTTCCCTATTCTTTGCTGAAGTACATCTTTTAAGAGATATTTTAATTAGTCTATGGTTATGAATTTTCAGTCTTTATATACCCTAAAATGTCTTAATTTGGCTTTACTCTTTAACAGTAATTTGATCTACTCTACAATTCTTGAACAGCAATTAAATTCCCTTAGCACTTTAGATACATTTCTCCATTTTCTTCTGGCATCTGTTATTACCACTTAGAGTAATACTGCTTGCTCTTGGTCTAATCAGTTACTTTGTAAGTGGTCTGTCTTTTCTCTCTGTTAGCTTTTAAAACATTTCCTTTTGTTTTCAATGATTTTCAGATTTACCATGATGTGTCTGTATTTTTCATTTTACTTGGTAATCAGAATACACTTTTATTTTTAGTAGTCATACTTTTAATTCTAGATACATTTAAAATATCCTTTCTTTGTCATTCCCTTTCTTTTTTTCTGAAAGGCAATTAATTTATGCTTCTCATACTACCTTCCCTGTATCATGACCAATTATTTTTATACTTTTACATATCTTCATGTTTTGTTTTGGGTGGTTTCCTCTTTATCATCAGACATTTACTAGTTTTTTTATTCTACTGTGAGCTATCTAGAGTATACTCCTCATTATGTGTATACATTTATTTCAGTGATTGTGTTCACTATCAAGATTTTACATTGATATTTTTTTGCTTCATTCCGGCCTTAATTTTTCATGTCTTATTTTTGATAAGATATTAAAGATGGAATGGATTCCTTCATTTGTTACTTTGAGGACTTAAATATGCTTCTTAAAAAATTCAGCCTATTCCATATAATTACTTTTATATGAAGTTAATTAATATTCTGATTGTAGAATTTTTTCAGGGGTGCCCAGGTGGCTTAGTCGGTTAAGCGTCTGACTCTTGGTTTTGGCTCAGGTCATGATCTCAGGGCCCTGGGATGGATCTCCATGTCGGGCTCTATGCTCAGCTGGAGTCTGCTTGTCCCTCTCCCTCCTCCTGCTTGCGCGCTCTCTCTCTCAAAAAATAAATACATAAAAAGCCTTTAAAAAAAAGAATTTTCTCAGCTGTATTTATTAGAAGTCTGTGTTGTCTTACATTTTGAAATTTTGGTTTGCGGGTTCATACTTTTGTTTGTTCATATTCTCTTTCTTCACCCTTCTGCATAGCAACTGGACGCTGAAATGAGAACCAGGACTTATAATTAATGATATTTCAGTGTTCCTGTTTGTAATTATATTAAAGATGACATCAAATGAGTGGGTGGTTTAATTCAGTTCTGTATTAGGAGGCTGTGTCTGCTTCCCCCTGCCCCCTTAGGCTTACAACTTGCTAAAACTGTGACTTTAGGTGGTGGTCAGCAGCGGTTTCTTTGGCTTGCTTCCATCAGAGGGATTGAGGATGCTACTTCCACAGCTCCTGGATTCTCTTTGAGCTTGGATTCAGAGACTCTATCATGTGGAACACTGAGTTCTCAGTGCATATAAGAGCTGAGTTGCCTGTTTTGACTTGTAGTTCGGCACCACACTTCGCTTTGCATATTAATTCTGTTTCATGTGCAAAGAATTATCTGCTTTGTTTTTTGATACAATATTTTATTTTGCTTTAACTATGTTATAATTTCTGTAGAGTAGATACTGACATTTATTGTCCTATTCTATTGGTTGCTCTAATACCTTGCACTGAGTAAGCTTGGTTCTGCCATTCTACCTTTGAGTCAATTTCCAAATTCTGAGTCATTTTTTCTCCTAGTTTGTTTGCTTCCATTTTTCGCTAAGCAAACATTTCTCATAATATTAACAAATTAGTTGGGATACAGAATGTGTGTTATAATATATGAAAAATACAGTGGCTTACGTAAGACACAGTTTATTCTTCTCATAAGTAACAGTCCTAAGGTAGGCAAGAGGATCAAGCTTGGTAGGTAGCTTTGCCATCCTCAACGTTTGACTGCCACTCATAGATTGCAGTGGTGTGTCATCTCCTAGCTGGCAGAAAGTGGGAACACGTCTAGAGATGCATTCTTTAAATTTTGCTGAGAACTGAAACAACATACTTTCTTATCTATTTGCCAAACAGTTTTGGGACCAAGCATATTTTCCTGTTTTTGCACTAAACATTATTGGGACCAGAAATAAACTAACAAATTGCATCAGGAAATAATTACTCTTGAAAGATAAGATGGTGAACCAATCAAAATACTGTACCTATGAGGACAAACAACTTTTTAGTCAAGAGTTGTTTTAATATCCTATCTTAGTTGTACCACCAATTCAAAGTTACTATATCATCAGTATTGCCTTATTTAATCTATACTTTTACTTGCAAGGCTCATCCTAAAATCATCCTATTCCCTCCCCCCACCCCCAAAACCATCCCATCCCAGTCCCTAAAGGTCTAAAAATATTCTTTTCTGCATTCTCCTTTTCAAGACACTACTATTAAGATGATATTGTTTCTTCATGCAGTAGGTTTATTAAACTTAGCCTTACTTGATTCATGAAGTATTTCTAGTGGCCATTGTAAGGAAACTATTGTCAGTATTATTAAAGACAATAACTGAAAATGATACAGATCATGTCTGCTCAAATCCATAGGCCAGAAGCTTGTCACCTGGCCATATTTAGGTAGATGCTGGAAATTGTAGAATCTGGTTGTGTAGATTGTGTCAAGCTAAAAGTATATTACTGAAGTAGGAGTAAAGGATACTGGTAATATGCCGTAGTCAAGCTCTCTAATCATGGAAATATTCATATTTATCCTTCTCTTCACTCAGTCACCATTTCCTAAGGGAGACTCACAAAATCCCTAGCCAGTTATGATCCAGCTCATTTCATATTATTTGGGTTATATTTAGAATTCCCCATCAGGCCTGGATGGGGATCTAATAAGGTATAAAATAAAAATTACTAATAATTCTTGCCTTCCATATTCAGTAGTGGATAAGAAGATAGCTACAAATTCCTATTTTTAAAAAAGGGAAAAAAATAGAAAAAAACACAGTTATAACAATAATGAGTTCCTGAGAAGCAGCAATTGTGAAGATTCTCTGTCAAGCCAGTGGAATATACTTGTTTGGTTAGCACCTGTTTCTGCTCTCTGGGAAGAACTCCTTTGTTCATTATTCCCCATAAGAGCTGAGGACTCTTGCTTTGTTGTTGTCTCTGGCCACATCTAAAGATTGCATTGGGGAGTATGCATGCTTGGGGGCTGCACAACCTCTTTTTGTAGTCTGGACGCTCAGGGATTTCTTTAGGAATAGAGCAACTATACACTTTTATGATATAGGCTTGCAGTATTTTTGTCAATACAAGTACCCCAAAGCTTGTCCTATTTGCTTGCAGTCAGTTTCATGTGAAATAACTACAGCCAAAGATCTTGTCTAGTCATAGATCTTAAACTTGTCCAAATCCTTTTTAGTTACTGGCCTCTGGAGCTGGCCCATCTCTTACCCTCTATTTAATAGCAACTACCTTGAGGCTATCTGAAACAATAGGGATTGGAAAGCAACACCTTCAGTCTAATCTGATCTCAGTCGGGTTCCATTGTCGGACCAAGATCACTTGAGTCAGAGCCCTGTAAAAAGGCTCAGGCCTCGGGCGCCTGGGTGGCTCAGTAGGTTAAGCGACTGCCTTCGGCTCGGGTCATGATCCTGGAGTCCCGGGATCGAGTCCCACATCGGGCTCCCTGCTCAGCAGGGAGTCTGCTTCTCCCTCTGACCCTCTTCCCTCTTGTGCTGTCTCTCATTCTCTCTCTCAAATAAATAAATAAAATCTTAAAAAAAAAAAAAAAAAAAGGCTCAGGCCTCAATCTTATTATGTTTAGGGCTTTCCAGCACTATCGGAGTCAAAATTGCTTGCCACCCCTCATAGTTTATTTAGATTGCAGGCTACAGGCAAAGTGTCCCTTATAAAAGAACCTATTTTTTTTGCTTGAAACTACTCTCATCAGAGTTTCTTTCCTAATACTTATCTAAAAGCTACAAACCCTTGGCCAACATACATCAATATTCTGAATTTTCTGATGCATTCACTGAAGTATGGATTCTACTAACATTTTATTTTCTTTCTAAATTACCTGGCATAACACTTTCAACAAATTTGGTTAATGGCCATAATATAATGAGGATACCTGGATTTCTAATCAGCAGTTTCTATATTCTCAGCACCTGCTGCTTGCCTGCTAAACCAGTTGCACCCATTTACCTCTGTATTACTTCAGCATCCTCATTGTTGCACACATCACCTGATCCTGGCCTCTTAAAACCTTTTTTGAATCAGGCTTACCTAGCTAGACAAATAAGATTACTTTTTTTCAGGAATGGAGAATTGAAACAAGCTCAACAAAGTGAACCAAGCAAGTTCTTTCTCCCAGAATAGGAAACAGAATATGCAAGAACATGATTGTGCAGAGAAATCATGGCTCCTGATAGAACTGAACTGATTAAAGGGACAAAGACAAGAGACCATGCATACCATGGAAAAGCGTGAAGAAGAGAGTGATTGACAACTAATCTCTAATTTTTATGAGTCCTGATTCTATAATCTGGGCTTTGTTTCTACAAGATTCCTCTATATCATGCAATAAACATATATTTTTCCTTGAGCAATTTGATTTTCTCCCTTATCAGCAAATATTCTCTGATACAAGAAGTAATACTACAACCTTAAAGTTTCTTAGTCTAACTCAGAGAAATACACAAACAGAGGTAGTTCAGGTATAGTACTTAACACAATGCCATGAGAAAGGGACAGATTTATCTCAGATCAGGGAAACTTGGGTGTTGAAGGTGAGTGAGATTTTATCACTTGCAGTAGGAAAGGCAAGAGGGCTACAGGGTAGGGGAGAATTTTTTAGGTGAGAGCATATTATAGAGAAGAAAGTAATTCCATGTGTTCAGAGTTTTATCTGCTCCATAAATGTCAGTAAACACTGAGAAGTACCTCTTTTTAAAGCTCAGAATTTGGTATAGTATGGATTTTAGATTTTTGTCCCAAGATACTTAGTTACTGAAAGTATTAGAAATGTCTTTATTAATATACAGTACAATGCCAGGATGATGATGAAGAAAGTGTTACATGATATATGTAAAATTCTACAAATCTCTAGACCTCCCCATTTTATTTCATTTTGTTTAATGCTAACTAAGGTGTTAAATATGAAGAAAGAAAAAAATGTCTGCTTTTCCCTAAAAAATTCCTCTCTGAGTTTATTCTAGATCTTTGACTATGTTACTACTTGCAGAACTGTGTGGCAAGTAAGGTACATGTTAAAAAAAAATTGTTCTATGAGATCAGTAGTTTTGTTTTCCTTAATTAGGAAGAATGGAGGTTCATTTTGGAAGTCAGAATAACTTCTGCTACAAACAGACAAATCTCATCATTAATTGGCAGGCTGTAGTCAGTTAATATCCAATATGACAGACCAGGTGGCCAGAACCTGGAATAAGTTTCAAAAGAAAGTACACAAAAGAAAGTAAATATGTACCTTCCCATCTGGCAGACTGAAGGATTTGGAAGAAGTGCCAAACTGGTTATTGGCTTATTGTTAGCTAGAAGATCATGGCTGTTTAATGTACCGTATTAACTACAGTTATGTTCAGTTTGATTGTCTTCAAAGATGCAACTTGGAACATTCACATGATAATTAAATCTGTTTCTGATAACTACTGGGGAAATAGGTAGGTTTGTTGCCTAAATACCAAAGAAAATGTAAACATGTTTCAACTTCTTCAAAGTTTGCTTTCAAAAAGATACTTGTTCTTAAACTAGAAAGATACTGGAAGACTTTTCCTCTGAGCTTCATGCTGATATATTCAGTAGCCTGCTTGATATCTCCATTCGTCTCTCTCACTTAACATGTTCAAACAGCACTTTCGATCTTACTTACCTACAGCTGATCCAGTGTTTTCCTTATCTCAGTAAATGGTTCCTCTGTGTACCCAGGTGCATAAGCCAAAAGCCTACAAATAATCCTCAACACACTGGTCCCTCTCTTATATACACATCCATATCATCTCCAAAGATTGTTCTACCTATAAAGAGATTTTCACATATCTGTACTTTCCTTGTTCATTGCCACATTTTATTCTAAGCTTTACCTCTCCCCTGCATGCCTGAAAAACTTCCTAATTTTCCCCACTTCCATTCTTTCTAATCTCGGTCTGATCTATATACATGGTTGTCAGAGTATCTTTAAGATATTTTAAGATGAGTTTTATCTCTTAATCACTGTCTTTGGTTGTCATCCCGTTATACTAGGATAGATGACACAATTCTTTGTCCTGTGTTTTCTGTTCCTTGCTGGCTTTTCTAGACTCTTCTCATTATGTTCTCCTTCCACTCAAGGGTAAACTTAGGGATGGAGGAGAGTGATGGGGATTTAAAAACATTTATTGAACAAATTGTTTACAATCAGAACTCTTTTGAAATTCCACTAGCAACCATTCATATCCTCAGCACCTCCCCATTATGGATATTCGTAGATTTCCAGATCACTTTGGCATGGTAACTGAAATTTTTGGCACTAGCTGGAATACTTATTTTTCTGTTTAGGAACAGAATTGTGGATTTTCCATACACCATTTGTTTTCATATTTCTTGACTTCAGGGACTCTAATAAATATTATGGATCTTCTAATTTACTAACTTGTACCCATAGCTATTTGATAAAATTTTATCATGTGGAAATATACATTAATTCTTAAATTTAAATACCCCCATATTTCTTTCTGGTATTTTAATGCCATCCTTTCTTTTATTCCTGTTTTGTATATGTAAGTTCTCCAATTTATAATGCCTCCATTTTCTCCTGTTTTTAAGCCCTGTTTTACCATCCTCCTTGCTCATCGACACTGAATTCCGTTTACAAATCATAAAAATCTTTTTTGCAAGACCCTCAATATTCAGGGAAACAAACAAAAATATGGATACATTTCGGGGCGCCTGGGTGGCTCAGTCGTTAAGCGTCTGCCTTCGGCTCAGGTCATGATCCCAGGACCCTGGGATCGAGCCCCGCATCGGGCTCCCTGCTCCGCGGGAAGCCTGCTTCTCCCTCTCCCACTCCCCCTGCTTGTGTTCCCTCTCTCGCTGTGTCTCTCTCTGTCAAATAAATGAATAAAATCTTTAAAAAAAAAAAAAAAATATGGATACATTTCTTCTCTGTTAAACTTATGACTTTGGCAAGTTACTTGATACTTGCTTATTTCACAGTTTAGCTTCTATTCTCTGCTTGGACTGCTTCTTACAACTGGGAAAAAATTCCTGCGAAAAATGCTTAGTCTAAAACCTAAGCTAAACCATCCAACACCTAACCCAACCTTGTCCAGTTAGTACTTTCAGGAACCATTCTACATATTCACTGTTTTCTCCAGTTTCCCTACTGTCTTTCATCTCTTGACTCTCATAAGATAATATTACCATTTTTTTTTCCTTTTCACTTCTAGAGCCTTGCCCCATCCCCCTGAATGGTATATTGTAGAGAATCATAAAAAAAAATTTAATTCAGTAATTCTAGACCCTGGGGGTGAGTTAGAATCATCTGGGGGCTTTTAAAAATACTGATGTTAGGATTCTATCCCAGACAAAATAAATTAAACTCTGAAGATGGTGTTCTAATATGGGTATTTTGAAGAAACTCCCAAGTTCTAATGTGTGGCAGGAATTATAAACCATTGGTCACTGAATGCCTAATTAAAATTAGGGTCTTCTGACTATGTGAAATATCAGAATAAGTCAATGACAGTGGCAAAGAGATGTTTAAATATCCATGTTATCCAGCTTGTAAGTCCTTGTGAACTACCAAATAACTAAGTGAATTAGGATGTTCTCCATAGAGAATTGGTGTTGCATACACACATAAAGAGTTGATCATCAAAGTGATATCTATAAAACTACTCAGAAATGCCTTTGCTATTCCTACCCTGAGGCTTCAGGAAGCTGCACTCACATCTTCCTTGAATAAACCTGTTGAAGGTGTGCAGATTGGCAGGCAACATCTTTTAAATGTTGGTATTTGAAGTTGGCCTAGGCAAGCACCTCTTGTAATTTACTTTAAAGTTGGCTGAAAGAAGGTGATTTTATACCTGGGCTAGGGATGAAGGGAGCTACTGTTTCCCACTGGGTATCTACGAAAGATGAGAACATTTTCTGGGCATGCTTTTTTTCTCCTTCCCTTTTAAATATATAAAACCACATTGTGCTATTGCTCTAATCATTTCAGGCACCCAGAGCCAAGTAAGCAGTATTTGCCCCATCCATCCTATTGCTTGATGCTTGGAATAAAAGGTATTATAGAAAGCTTCATTTGTTTCTGACAACCCAACAATGGCATGTAACTAACAACTCATTTTACTATAAGAGTACTAAATTTAAAAATATCGTATTTACCTCACATTACCTATATACCTTCAATAGAAAATTGAATCTTAGTTTACTGAGACTTCAGATAAAATAACCCAGGCATTCTGTCTAAATTATATGCTGTTATAAAAATTCCTAGTGCTTAATAAATCTGTGTACCAAATATCACAAAGAAATGTAGAAAAAATATAAAGAAAGGGCCAGTATTTTAACCTTCAATATAGAATGCATTGTAAGGAATAGCCTAAGGAATAAATGTCATCTTGCATACCTAAGGAAGCTTATCAACTTTTGTTTTGACTTTCTACACAGTTTGAATAGCTGAATAAATTTTTTTTTTAGGAAGTAAGGTAATAGCTTTTTGGCCTTTTGTTGTTGCTTAACATATCAGGTTACATTTTGAAAAAATGTTATAAACGATTTCAAAATGTCCAAGAACAGTGATGTGTAAGTAAAACCACCGGCATAATACAAATTTATTGCTGAGAAAAAGAACATTAACATATAAATCCCTTCAAACATTTTATTAAATTTATTAAGCAATTTTTAGTAGTTATTATTTTGCTAAATGCTACTTTATGAAATGATATTCAAACACTTCCGATATAAATAATATTATATAATATTTTTATTTGAGATCTTATTTGATATGTAAACTTATATAAATATTCAAATATTTTAATATTTGAAATGAATTTAATTATTTGAAATGAATTCAATTAATATTTGAAAATGAACTTCTTCAGGCTCTAAACATTTCTCTGTTATTTTGTTGACTGAATTATGTGCACAGCATGCTAAGTATGATGCCTAGCACATAATAGGCAACAAGAAAATATTTTAGATTGATTGATATAAAAAATAAAGATCTATGGAACATAACCTCATATCCTAGAAGAAAGGCAGCCTCAAGTTTGAACCAGGGCCCAGAACACACAACCCATTCACATATATCACATACAAACTCTACCCACCAACTCAGATAAGCTGCCATGCAGTGACACTTGGGTTGATGATCTCAGACCTTCTCATCTTTCAGAGTTTCCAAAATGTTTGATACATTGTGGCATTCCTAGTGTTATCTCAACATATAATTATCACTTACTGAAAATCATAGAACAGAATTTTCATTTAATTCAGAATGTATAACCAAGGAAATAAATCAAAATGCCATAAGATAAAATATATCCATTAGTTAGAGGTTACCATTCTAGGTCCATTCTTAAATATTTTCTTCTTATTTCTCTAATTCCCTTCCTCATTACTTAAAGTTTCTCTTTTTACTTATATACCTCTTTTATCACTTTAAAATTTACACTCAGAAAATTTCTGTCAAGTAAGAATAGTAAGTAAAAGGGTATGGAAAGTATAAATTCAGAAATTAATTGCTAATGGTGAACCTATACATTTTATTTAGTCACAAGTTTTCTATTCTATTTTATTGTAGATAATAATTAAAATATAAAGACATAACCAAAATAAAAATTACTATTGAGAACATTATAAGGTAAAAATACAATCTAAAATATTTTTAATCAATCTAAAGTATTTCTTCTAGGATATGAGGTTATGCTCCATAGATTTTTTTTTTTTTTTTTTTTAAGATTTTATTTATTTATTTGGCAGAGAGAGAGAGAGAAAGAGAGAATACAAGCAGGGGGAGCAGTAGGCAGAAGGAGAGGGAGAAACAGGCTCCCCACAGAGCAAGGAGCTCCATGCAAGGCTGGATCCCAGGACCCTGGAAGGCAGCTATGCTCACCACTATACCACCAACGCTGGATCCCAGGACCCTGGGATCATGACCTGAGCCGAAGGCAGACGCTTAACGAACTGAGCCACCCAGGCATCCCATGCTCCATAAATGTTAATGGAGTTTTCTTTGTTGGTCTGTTCATTTGTTATAAGAAATTATTTTACTTTAACCAAATAAATAAAATCCAATTTATTTCTCCCTCTTTGGAGGACTCAGGACAGGCCAAACTTAATCTACCATCCCAAAGCCTAAAAACACTTGCTTCTGTATGATATATTTGGAATGTAAAATCAATTCAACGTTCTGAAATGTGGATTTCTTTTTTTCTTGGATTGTGTGGAGGAAATTCAATGAAAACCACATGTTGATTTTGTAAGGGAGGAAAACATTTCCCTTCATACCTTCTAGGTTCTTTGGCTGGCCTAATACTTAAATTGACATAAAACAGATTAACAGAAGAAAAACAAATTTAATTTCATATATATGACAGCTCATAAAAATATGAGAATCAAAGAAATGACCAAAGCAGGCAGCTTTTGTACCTTTTAAACAAAGAAACAATACATTTGTGAAGAATTGACAAGATAAAGAAATTTGGGTTTGGGGTAGTAAATTAACAGAGTTTGTTTTTATAGCCTTCTCAGCCCTGAATTTCCTGTCTCTGGTGATGAAGATGTCTCATTACCTTCCCGGTACAGTGAGGGTGCCTTTCACATAGGAGACTTATTTCCTACTTTCAGGGAGACAAAGGAGGGTCAGAGTGTCCTTCTTGCACTGACTATTTCTTAAGTAACTTTAATTCAAAGTAATCAATATCCCAAAGTGGCAAATTTTGGGGGCAGCTTTCCCTGAATTCTGTCAATTTCAATATGAATTTCATGGCTTAAAAATGAATTCAGAAGTCACAAGAGAAACCTTAGATTGAAATCAGAAGACCCCCCCCCCCGTGGACCTGGTTGTCCTAGCCAAAAGAATTTATATGGAGTGAGGGAGACTCTAAATTGAAAGGAATAAAATTTCTGACATCTCATAATGACATTTATTTTCATAATAAGGCTAAATGTGGATTTGAGGAAATTTACTTGAGGAATTGAAAAAACAAAGCTACATTTCTTTCATATCTAAATGTGCAGACTGATATTTTGTTTATGACAGAGGTTTGTTTTTTCTTTCCTTCCTTCCTTTTTTTCTTTTTCTTTCCTTTTCTCTTCTTTTCTTTTCTAATCATTTCTTTTCTTTCCACTAAAGAGATTTTGGCAAGTGTTGTGGGTTGTTTCTTAAGGACCCCTCCCTAAGTAATTGCATTTTGTGGATTTTTGCTCAGTTTATAAAGTTATCAGTATAATTTTAAAAAGGAGTAATTTTATAGATCTTTTTCTTTCTCACTTTTAATGTCAAGGAGATGTCATGGCATCACAGATAGTTCATATATCAACAAGTTGAGAAATTAGCAGAACAATTTCAAAGAAATCTATATAGTCCTCTTCTCTTCAGGTGATCTTCTATCACTCTTGCCTAAATGCAGTGACGTCTAGAGAGCTCATGCTATTTACTGAATAAGGTTTAGAATCATAATTTTGTCCTTGCTAACACCTATACTTAAAAATAAATTGTTAGTATTATCTAATGTTTGAGAAGAAAATAGAACAAAGTTTTGAAGATCTGTATTTAAATTTCTTATCTGACATTCCATCATTATTGGCTGTGGGGGCTTTCAGTTTATTGCATATTTTTTGCATTACATGTAAAATAAATAATGGATTAGAGGGCTGTTTCAAATCTGTGAGAGTACTACATGATTTTACTAAATTTGGGGGATTCTTTTCTTTTTAATTCTCTAATCACAAGAAACATAATTTTTAAATAAAATGTGATAGGTCATTATATTTCCTTATTCATGGAGAATAAAAGTAATAAGAATATCTACCAAAGTTTAAAACTAAAATAGTACAGGGACACCTGGGTGACTCAGTCCTCAGTCAGTTAAGCCTCTGGCTCTCGGTTTAGGCTCAGGTCATGATCTCATGCGGTCATGGGATTTGAGCCCCTGTTTCAGGCTTGTGCTGTGCTTGGAGTCTGCTTCAGATTCTTCTCCCCCTCCCTCCCCTCTACTACTCCCCACTTCCGCACTATCTCTTTCTAAAATAAATAAAATCTTAAAAAATAAAGAAAACAACCTAAAATAGTATGTAATTAAAAATTTTCCATATCACCTATAAATGACATAGAGGATAGTCTTACTACTTGAAACATAAACCATTCCATTTCTAACTAAATCCATTCTAACTAAATGTCAAAGAGATTTAAAGCCTATGAAAGTATGAATACTATTCCTACAATTAAAAAGAATATTAAAATAAAGTATCTGTTTCAAATAATTATCATTGTTATTCATGTGATTAAGTTACAAAGATGGATAGTTATCATGAAAATTCCCAGGAGGCAGCAAAAACTGAACAGGTTATTTAAATTTAATACCCAGGTATTTTAAAAATAAATCCCAGTTGTCACTTTAAAGCTGTTTAGTTCAGTTCTCCTTTTCGTCTAAAGTTCATCCTAAATCAAAGAAAGGAGGGTCTGAAGCCATAGCCTGGAAATTCCTGGTGGACTTTGAACATTTGTTCCCATACACTTTCATTGTTAATGCATACCTCTGAGAAAAATCCCACTAAGATCATCTTCAGGTTTAAGCTCAAAGAAAATATCATTTCTTCTTTCTTTCGCTTTATGACACCATTCTCTCAGGTTTTTTTCTCTAGGTTCTCTGAAAACCTCGTTCAAGTTATCACCAGCTACTCAACCTAAAGGGCAGATCCATTAAATGTCAGATCAGGTACCTAAAGTCTACTGTTTTCAAAAGTCAGCTCTTTTTCTCTCCACTCTTTCCAAACATATTGCCCTTCTCTTCCTTGGTTCTGTGTCCGATTCTTAAAGTCAGAATACTGGAAGCCAAGTGTGGTTCTTTACTAAAGTAACTACTTTACTATGTGTTTTTATTTCTTTTTTTTAATTTAATTTAATTTTATTATGTTATGTTAATCACCATACAGTCCGTCATTAGTTTTTGACGTAGTGTTCCATAATTCATTGTTTTTGTATAACACCCAGTGCTCCATGCAGTACGTGCCCTCCTTAATACCCATCACCGGGCTAACCCATCCCCCCAACCGCCTTCCCTCTAAAACCCTCAGTTTGTTTCTCAGAGTCCATAGTCTCTCATGGTTCATCTCCCTCTCCACTTCCCCCCTTCATTTTCCCCTTCCTTCTCCTAATGTCCTCCATGCTATTCCTTATGTTCCACAAATAAGTGAAACCATATAATATTTCACTTTCTCTGCTTGACTTATTTCACTTAGCATAATCTCCTCCAATCCCATCCATGTTGATGTAAAAGTTGGGTATTCATCCTTTCTGATGGCTGAGTAATATTCCATTGTATATTTGGGCCACATCTTCTTTATCCATTCATCTGTTGAAGGGCATCTCGGCTCTTTCCACAGTTTGGCTATTGCAGACATTGCTGCTATGAACATTGGGGTGCATATGGCCCTTCTACATCTGTGTGTTTGGGGTAAATACCCAGGAGTGCAATTGCTGGGTGATAGGGTAGCTCTATTTTTAATTTTCTGAGGCACCTCCACACTGTTTTCCAAAGTGGCTGTACCAACTTGCATTCCCACCGACAGTGTAAGAGGGTTCCCCACAACCTCTCCTACATTTGTTGTTTCTTGCCCTGTCAATTTTTGCCATTCTAACTGGTGTAAGGTGGTATCTCAATGTGGTTTTCATTTGCATTTCCATGATGGCTAATGATGATGAACATTTTTTCATGTGTCTGTTAGCCATTTGTATGTCTTCTTTTGAGAAGTGTCTGTTCATGTCTTCTGCCCATTTTTTGACTTGATTATTTGTTTTTTGGGTGTTGAGTTTGAGAAGTTCTTTATAAATCTTGGATATGAGTCCTTTGTCTGCAGTGTCATTTGCAAATATCTTCTCCCATTCTGTGGGTTGCCTCTTTGTTTTGTTGACTGTTTCCTTTGCTGTGCAGAAGCTTTTTATCTTGATGAAGTCCCAAAAGTTCATTTTTGCTTTTGTTTTACTTCCCTTTGGAGATGTATCTTGAAAGAAGTTTCTGTGGCCGATGTCGAAGAGGTTACTGCCTATGTTCTCCTCTAGGATTATGATGGATTCCTGTCTTACATTGAGGTCTTTCATCCATTTTGAGTTTATCTTTATGTATGGTGTTAGAGAATGGTCGAGTTTCATTCTTCTGTATATAGCTGTCCAATTTTCCCAGCACTATTTATTGAAGAGACTGTCTTTTTTCCATTGCATATTTTTTCCTGCTTTGTCAAACATTATTTGACCATAGAGTTGAGGGTCCGTATCTGGGTTCTCTATTCTGTTCCATTGGTCTATATGTCTGTTTTTGTGCCAGTACCATGCTGTCTTGGTGATCACTGCTTTGTAATATAGCTTGAAATCGGGCTACGTGATGCTCCCAGGTTTGTTTTTCTTTTTCAACATTTCCTTGGCAATTCGAGGTCTTTTCTGATTCCATACAAATTTTAGGATTGTTTGTTCCAGCACTTTGAAAAATGTCATTGGAATTTTGATCGGGATGGCGTTGAAGGTATAGATTGCTCTAGGTAGCACAGACATTTAACAATGTTTATTTTTCTGATCCATGAGCATAGAATGTTTTTCCATCTTTTTGTGTCTTCTTCAATTTCTTTCATGAGTGTTCTGTAGTTCCTATAGTATAGATCCTTTACCTTTTTGGCTAGGTTTATTCTGAGGTATCTTATGGTTTTTGGTGCTATTGTAAATGGAATCATTTCTCTAATTTCTCTTTCTACAGTTGCATTGTTAGTGTATAAGAAAGCAACTGATTTCTGTGCATTGATTTTGTATCCTGCCACATTACTGAATTGCTGTATGAGTTCTAGTAATTTGGGGGTGGAGTCTTTTGGGTTTCCCATATAAAGTATCATGTCATCTGTGAAGAGAGAGAGTTTGACTTCTTCTTTGCCAATTTGAATACATTTTATTTCTTTTTGTTGTCTGATTGCTGTTGCTAGGACTTCTAGTACTATGTTGAACAATAGTGGCGAGAGTGGGCATCCTTGACGTGTTCCTGATCTTAAGGGAAAGGCTCTCATCTTGTCCCCATTGAGGATGATATTCGCTGTGGGTTTTTCATAGATGGATTTTATGAACTGGAGGAATATTCTCTCTATCCCTATACTCTGAAGAGTTTTAATCAGGAAAGGATGCTGTATTTTGTCAAATGATTTTTCTGCATCAATTGAGAGGACCATATGTTTCTTCTCTCTCGTATTAATGTGTTCTATCACATTGATTGATTTGCGAATGTTGAACCACCCTTGCATCCCGGGGATAAATCCCACTTGGTCATGGTGGATGATCCTTTTAATGTGTTGTTGGATCCTGTTAGCCAGGATTTTGTTGAGGATTTTGGAATCCATATTCATCAGGGATATCGGTCTGAAATTCTCCTTTTTGATGGGGTCTTTGCCTGGTTTGGGGATTAAGGTAATGCTGGCCTCATAGAATAAGTCTGGAAGCTTTCCTTCTGTTTCTATTTTTTGAAACAGCTTCAGTAGAATAAGTATTATTTCTTCTTTGAATATTTGGTAGAATTCCCTAGGGAATTCATCAGGCCCTGGACTCTTGTTTTTGGGAGGTTTTTGATAACTGCTTCAATCTCATTACAGGTTATTGGCCTATTCAGGTTGTCAATTTCTTCCTGTTTTAGTCTTGGCAGTTTATAGGTTTCCAGGAAGGCATCCATTTCTTCCAGGTTGCTTAATTTATTGGCATATACTTGTTGATAATAATTTCTAATAATTGTTTCTATTTCCTTGGTGTTAATCATGATCTCTCCCCTTTCTTTCATAATTTTATTAATTTGGGTCCTTTCTCTTTTCTTTTGGATAAGTCTGGCCAGTGGTTTATCGATCTTATTCTTTCAAAGAACCAGCTTCTAGTTTTGTTGATCTGATCTACTGTGTTTCTGGTTTCTAATTCATTGATCTCTGCTCTAATCTTAATTATTTCTCTTCTAATGCGTGGCTTAGGCATCGTTTGTTGCTTTTTCTCTAGTTCTTTAAGGTGTAGAGTTAGTTGGTGAATTCAGATTTTTCTATTTTTTTGAGTGAGGCTTGGATGGCTATGTATTTCCCCCTTAGGACTACCTTTGCACTATCCCCCAGGTTTTGGACCAATGTGTTTTCGTTCTCATTGGTTTCTATGAATTGTTTAAGTTCTTCTTTGATTTCCTGGTTGACCCAAACATTCTTGAGCAGAGTGGTCTTTAGCTTCCAAGAGTTTGAATTTCTTTCAAATTTTTTCTTGTGATTGAGTTCCAGTTTTAAGCATTATGGTCTGAGAATATGCAGGGAATAATCTCAATCTTTTGGTATCGGTTGAGACCTGATTTGTGACCCAGTATGTGGTCTATTCTGGAGAAAGTTCCCTGTGCGCTCGAGAAGAATGAGTATTCTGTTGTTTTAGGATGGAATGTTCTGTATATATCTATGAGGTCCATCTGGTCCATTGTGTCATTCAAAGCTTTTGTTTCTTTGTTGATTTTCTGCTTAGATGATCTCTCTATTGCTGAGAGTGGAGTATTGAAGTCTCCTACAATTAACATATTATTATCAATATGACTCTTTATTTTGGTTAACAGTTGGTTTATGTAGATGGCTGCTCCCTTGTTGGGGGCGTATTTACAATTGTTAGATCTTCTTGTTGGATAGACCCTTTAAGAGCGATGTAGTGTCCTTCTGTGTCTCTACTCCCTTTAGCTTAAAATCTAATTTGTCTGGTACAAGAATTGCTACCCCAGCTTTCTTTTGAGGTCCATTGGCATGGAAGATGGATCTCCATCCCTTCACTTCCAGTCTGGATGTATGTGTAGGTTCAAAATGAGTCTCTCATAGACAGCATATGGATGGGTCCTGTCTTTTTAGCCAATCTGCAACCCTGTGTGGTTTTATGGGAGCATTTAGGCCATTCACGTTGAGAGTGATTATCGAAAGATATGAATTTATTGTCATCATGTTGCCTGTGAAGTCCTTGTTTCTAGAGATTGTCTCTGTAATTTCTGTTCTATATCACTGTTGGGGTCTTTCTCCTTTTATAGAACCCCCCTTAATATTTCTTGCAGGGCTAGCTTAGGGGTCACATATTCTTTCAGTTTCTGCTGGTCTTGGAAGCTCTGCATCTCTCCATCCATTCTAAATGACAGCCTTGCTGGATAAAGTATTCTTGGCTGTTTGTTCTTCTCGTTTAGTACCCTGAATATGTCTTGCCAGGCTTTTTTGCCTTGCCAGTTCTCTGTGGATAGGTCTGACGTTATTCTGATGTTCCTCCTTCTGTATGTAAGGAATCTCTTCCCCCCTAACTGCCCTTAAGATGGTTTCCTTGGTTCTAAGATTTGTGAGTTTTGATATTACATGCCAGGGCATTGGCCTGTTTTCCTTGATCTTGGGAGGGGTCCTCTCTGGACCTCTGTTTCATTCCCCAGATTAGGGAAGTTCTCAGTTACGATTTGCTTAAATATATCTTCTAGTCCTCTCTCTCTCTCCACACTCTCAGGGATCCCAATAATTCTGACATTGGAACATTTCATGGTGTCACTTATTTCTCTGATTCCGTTTTCATGGATTTTGAGTTGTTTCTCCCTGGCCTCCTTTTTCTTCTTTGCTATCAATTGGTCTTCTAGATCACTAATTCGTTCTACTGCCTTGTTTACCCTAGCTGTTAGATTATCTACATTAGATTGGATCTCATTGGTAGCATTTTTAAGTTCTGCCAGTTCAGCTTTAATTTCTGCCCTTAGAGACTCTATGTTGCCATTAATCGATTTCTCCATTCTAGCTATTGTCTTCATAACTGTTACCCTGAAGTCCATTTCTGACATCTTGGTTATATCTATATCCATTTGTAAATCTGTGGCAAAAGTCACAGTCTCTGAGTCTTTCCTATTTTGGGGGTTCTTCCTCCTAGTCATTCTGTTGAGGGGTGGTTGTACAGAGTCCAAATTATTGACCACAACCCAAGCAAGATGCACCTGTTTTATAGGGACCTTAGGGTTGTCGACCTCTGGTTCTTCCAGCCTGTCTTCTGGGGGAGGGGCCTGCCACACTGTTACTCAGGCAACCCTGTTTGGGCAGAGGTTGGGAAAACCGGTTTGGGGAGGCTTTTGTTCTCTGGCAGCTTTCTCTGGTGGCTTTCTGCATCTCTTCTGAGAGTCAGAGCAGAAGAGGTCATTTCCAACCCTCTGCCTCAGAGCAGAGAGATCACAGTCTGTTCTTCATTGAGCTCTCCAGGCCACACTATCTCCATTTCTGTCTGTGCTGCTATAAACTGCAGCATCCTGGGTTGTGCGCCCCTCAGCAGGGCTCCCAGTCCTCGCCTCCAGGTCGGGGCTCAGGGGCACGTCTCTGCCCTTGTGCTTCTAAGACCGTCAACCATCCCTAGTTCACATGCGCAGCCCTGCCGCTCCAGGTTTCAGTCCGGGGGGCTGCCCTAAAGTCCTTTCCCCACCGCTTCCGGTCTGCAAGTCTGTTCCCTGTCCCCAGTGCAAGAGGCTGTCACTCACTGGCAGTGCAGGATCCCCACGGCTCCCTCCCCCTTCCATTTATCTTCCGATATCTGCCTGCGGAATCATGGCTCCCTGCTTCATACCTCAAAACCAACTGCCTGCAATATTCTCTTTGTAGAGATCCACATCTATCTTCTTACATCTCGGGTTGATTTCGTGGGTGTTCAGAGTGGCCTGGTAGATATCCAGCTCAATTCTGGGACTCGATGGAATAGGGTCCCCTACTCCTCTGCCGTCTTTTCTACTTCCCTGTCTTTTTATTTCTAAGTATTTCTTGGTAACTACCTAATTCCAAAATTTTTATTATTGGACTATTAAAATACTATTATGCTTTTTTTTTTAAAGATTTTATTTACTTATTTGACAGAGAGATAGAGAATACAAGTAGGCAGAGAGGCAGGCAGAGGGAGAGGGAGAAGCAGGCTCTCTGCTGAGCAGGGAGCCCAATGTGGGACTTGATCCCAGGACCCTGGGATCATGACCTGAGCCGAAGGCAGCTGCTTAACTGACTGAGCCACCCAGGCGCCCCTACTATTATGCTTTTTTTTATTCTTAATCTCGTTTTCTATAATCCATTTGCAAGTTTGTCCATTAAAAAATTGGGTTATTATTATTGTGTTTCAGTCATTTTCTAGATAGTCCTTTATTAGATATATGTGCTGTGAACATTATCTTCCGACTAGTGGCTTACACTTATTTTCTTAATGGTGTCTTTGAAAGAGCAATTTTTTTAATTTTGAAAAATCTAATTTTTCATATTTTGATGGTTAGTGCTTTTTGTAGTCTATCTAAGAGATTATCTCCACCACAGTCTTAAAGATTTCCTCCTACATTTTCTTCAAGAAGGTTTATAGTTTTAGTTGGTTACATTTAGATATGTAATCTGTTTTGGGTTTTTTTGAAGATTTTATTTATTCATTTGAGAGAGAGAGAGAGAGATCAAAGAGGGAGAGAGAGAAGCAGGCTCCCCGCTGAGCAGGGAGCCCGATGCGGAACTCGATCCCAGGACCCCAGGATCATGACCTGAGCTGAAGGCAGACTCTTAACTGACTGAGCCACCCAGGTGCCCCTGTAATCTGTTTTGAGTTAATTTTGGTATATAATATGAAGTAAGGATGTGGGTCTATTTATGGACATTCTGTTCTTCCCATGGATCTGTATATCTATCATTTCACTGATAGTAAACTTTCTTGATAACTGCCACTGTATTGTAAACCTTGAAATCAGGTATAGAAACTTTTTTAACTTTGTTCTTTTAAAATGTTTTGTTTTTCTAATTTCTTTATATTTCCATAAAAATTTACAACTTACTAGCAATGTCTAAAAAAATATAAGGACTGTTGGGATTTTTATTAGGATTGCATTAAATTTCTAGGCCAATTTGGGGGAGAATTGCCTTTTTAGCAGTGTTCAGTGTTTCAGTCCACAAACATGGTGTATCTCTCCATTTATTTAAGACTAATTTATTTTTTCTCAGAAATGTTTTATAGTTTTTAGGAGAGAGTTCCTATAAATAATTTCTTAAATATAATATCCAATACACAGATAATCAAGCATATGAGGAAACAGGAAAAATGAAGCAAGAGCCAGAAGAATGAGAAGAACCACAGAGTTTTGCAGAGGCAATATTTGGGGAGAAAACTAGGGACTACTTTTTTCAATACAGACCCTTAGAGACTATAGATAATGGCACTATCAGATACACAGTATATAAGAACTCTATTTTGTGTGTTCCAAGAAGTAGCATTCAATCTTGAAAATATCAACAGATATTTGGCAACTCTAAAAGGTGATATAACAGATTGAAATTGAACCAAATATAAATTTTGAAATTAAAATGTACAATAACCATATTTAAAATATTAACAACAGATCAAATGCTCCTTTTTGAGTGAAGATGAATTAATGACCTAAAAAATAGATCAAAAAAAAAAATGTAGCATTAAGAAAAGCTGGAAAATAACAACAGTAAAAAAGTGTGAAATATAGAGCTAATACATTAAAAGTATTTTTTTTTCTGAAAGAAAAGAGTAAAGGAGGGACAAAAGTAATGTTGAAAGATACTGTGGATGAGAATTTTTGAAAAATTATGAAAAATATTAAGCCACAGATCCAGTAAGACCTATTGCCCCAAACAGCAAGAATAAAAAATACTCAAGAAAACAGAACAAAACAAAAAAACAAAAACAAAAATTCCTGCACTGAGAAAAAAAAATTGCAACAATAAAAATCTTAAAATGTGAAGGATAAAAAAAGATACTTTTTTTCAAAGTTCAGAATTTATATAAACAGATATTGTCTTCGTTGCAAAAATATAATCCCAATAATATGTCCCAAAAGACCTTGGGAGAGCATTTTCAATATACCAAAAGGATGAATTACCAATCTAGGATCTATACTCAACAAAAATATCCTTCAAAAATGAGGGTGAAATAAAAGGATATCAGACAAACAAAAGCTAAGCAACTTTCAAGCAACAGATATTCTTCAAATGATGTTTTTCAAATGAAAAATACACAAAATAAAAATATGGAGATGCAGAAAGGAATTAAGAATAAAATATAATGAAATACATAGGTAAATATAAATGCATATTAATGTATAGAATAATAGCAATAATATCTTGGAAGATTTAAAAATATATTCCTATATGCAATTTAAATACATAATAATAGCATGTGTGTTTGGAGTTACTGTTCTAAAACTTTTTCAAGTTTCAAAAGGAAAAGGATAAAAATGTCAATTAGTATCTATAGTCATTTCTAGGGTAATCACTATAACAATAGACATATAATATAAAACTGTCATAGAAAATGCAAAGATATAAATATTCTATCAATTCAAGAAGAGTAGAAATCAGGGAACATAGAAAGTACATAGTAAAAAGGTAGTCATAATTCTAAAATACATCACCAAATGTATTGACTTAGGATAAATTAAAATGGACTAATTACAAAAAGTACCTGATTGGATTAAAAAGTCTTATCGAGGTGTTGATAGGTGATGGTGGTCTTGCCCTCTGGCACAGGAATATAAAATATGTAGAACAAGTAAAACATAGGACACAGAAAAGTTGAAAATAAAAGGGTTAGAAACACATGCAAACACTAAAAAGGAGAAAATCATAGGGGTTATTAATATCAGACAAAGTAGATTTTAAGGTATAAGGCATTATTATAAGAAAAGAGCATCATGGTATGGTGCAAATGAATTAAATTTAGTGATTAGCTAGAACTATTCTAATTTTGTTTGCACTCAATGCATGACCTCAAAATATAAAGTAAATTTTGATCGATATAGAAGGAAGATTAGATTATCCTAAATCAGGGTTGACTATTTTAATAGAACTCTCTTAGTAACTGATGGAACAATCCCAGTATAATGAGGAGGATACAGAAGATTTGTGCAGTACAGTTAACAAATTTGGATTAATGCATGTGATAAATATATACCTTTGACTACAGAATACATTTTTTTTCAGGTGCATAGAAAACATTGAAAATTGACCATTTTTGGGTCATAAAGCACATTTTCGTACATTTTTAAAGTTGAAATCATGTAAATTATATTCTCTGATGACAATCATATTATGTCAAAAAACAGTAACAGGAAGGTAAATAGAAATCTCAACTTTTTTTTAAATTAAGAAGTACATTATTTATTTATTTATTCTTAAAAATTTGTACTGTTCTATATTACTTTTTTTTTTTTAAAGATTTTATTTATTTATTTGACAGAGAGAGACACAGTGAGAGTAGGAACACAAGCAGGGAGAGTGGGAGAGGGAGAAGCAGGCTTCCTGCTGAGCAGGGAGCCCGATGCGGGGCTCGATCCCAGGACCCTGGGATCATGACCTGAGCCGAAGGCAGACGCTTAACGACTGAGCCACCCAGGTGCCCCTATATTACTTTTTTTATAATTAACATACAGTGTTACATTAGTTTCAGGCTTACAATATAGTGATTCAACAATTCTGTACATTACTCAGTGCTCATCACAATAAGTAAGAAATACACTTTGAGGGGCGCCTGGGTGGCTCAGTCAGTTAAGCGTCTGCCTTCAGCTCAGGTCATGATCCTAGGATCGAGCCCCATATCGGGCTCCCTGCTCAGAGCCTGCTTCTCGCTTTGCCCCTCCCCCTGCTCATGCTCTCGCTCTCTCTCTCAAATAAATAAAATCTTAAAAAAAAAGAAATATACTTTGAAATGACCTGTGTATCAAAAAAGAAATCACAAAGGAAATTAGAAAATAATTTGAACTAAATGATATTTAAACATTCTATTTTAATACTTGTGGGATATAGCCAAAGCCAGGTTTTTAATGGGAAGTGTATATTCTTAAATGTATATATTAGAAAAGAAAAAAGGCTGATAGATAATGATCTAAACATTTATCTTAAGGACTTAGAAAAATAATAGTAACTTGAATTAAGAGAATGTAGAAAGAAGAAAATAATAAAGATAAAATCAGAAAAAATACATTGGACAATATATACACACACAATAAAGATAAGTAAAACCAAATATTTTCTTTGAAACTATAAAATTGATAAATTCCTGGTGATACTGATGAAGAAATAAGAGTGGACACAAATTACCAATATCACAAATTTTTAAAAGAGGGACAGCCCAATAAATCCTTATGATAATAAAATATTATAAGATGACATTATAAACAATTTATAGCAATGAATTTGAAAATTTAGATGAAATGGCAAAGTTACCACTTTTTTGTCTAGCAGAAGTAGAAGTAAAAAGTCTAAATAGTCTTATAACTACCAAGATACTAAATTTGTAATCAAAAGTTTCCTGTAAGAAACCTTCAAGCCTGGATAGTTTTCCAACGGAGCACTACTAAATATTTAAGAAAGAAAAATTGCCAATTTCACACAGATTTTTCCAGAAAATTATGTATGTTTAGCATAACCTTCATACCAAACCTGACATGGTATAATTAGTTTAAACATTGTTACATAGTACATAACTAAGGAAGGATTCATTATCAAGATTTTCTGATTTCAAAGCTCTTAATTTCTTTGCTGTAGTCTCCCATAGACTGTAGTGAATCCATAGAGAAGTATTAAATGACCTGTTTTTTCCAAGTCTTATTTGAAAAAGAATAGAAGGATTGGATTTCCAATCCAATGGATTTCCAACTCCACCAAGTTTAATGGCTCCTCAAGATGGGCTGTGTGGTATCTTGGAAACAATCACAGAGGCTTGTCTCATAGAAACTACATGTGTTTAATCCCTCATTTTTCACTATCTAAAGTCATGAATGGCTAAGTGACTTTGCCCTTAAGTAGCAGCTTCAATGTTTCCTACTAACTAGGTCCTAAAGGCTTTCTTTCAACACTAAAATCTAGGTCATAATGAAACCACAGACCTGGGAAATCTTGAAATCTAGGGGAGGGTCGTGGGAAGGAAACTTTCCATGGGCTTTTGCTCAAAAATCTTATCTCAGATACATTAACGGTGAGAATTGTTTATGATGAAAACTGTTCTCTCTGTATATGTCCAGCTCCCATTCATATGTAGCCATCACTCAACAATTAGTCTCTTTAGGGAAGTAAGTAGCTCCTCTGGTCTGACTGGAATGAGGCAAAGTAATGCTGAACTCTGTTGTTACATGTTCCAAATTCGGGAGTGCTGACATTGTTCAGATATGATCATTTGGGCTGACATAAGCACTTTCAACTACTTATAAACTTTCAAGCAGAAATAATGGATTTGAAGTGTTTTTTAAAAGCTGTTTCAAGTTTCTGTGAAGTGGGGAAGTGAAGGAGAGGAAAGAAAGTTAAAAGTGGATTAGAAGTTAATTTTGTCCCACCAGAAGAATGGAGAGTGGAAGGACTAATACAATTAGTAAAGGTAAGTGGCTCTCTGAAAACACTTTACAAGTTATTAGAAAAAAAAAAAAATATTCACCAAAATCAGAAAATGTATAGCCTCTTTTGTAATAGCTGAAAATATTTCTCACGATCACAGAATGCTTCTCTTTGCAGCCTCATCTCCTACAGCTACCTAAGGCCTATTTAATGCTTCACAATCCTGGAAAGGCTGTTTCTAACCACCATGCCATTGCTGTGGCACTCTGTGCCATGGAGGGCCTTTTCTGCACTCACCAGTCTCTTATCTTTCTTGACTGCTTTAAGATGGGTTAGATATCCTTCCTCTGTTCTGGAAGTTCCTCAATGATTTTAATGCTCAGTTTAGAGGTCTCTACTTTGGGATATTATCTTACTTATCTTTCCAACTTAACTTCCTGGCACAGGACCTTACACACACTATCTACTCAATAAATGTATGTTAAATCAGTGAATAACTTGAGTGATGAAAAACAATTCATTTCACTTCTCTGAGTGTTCACTTCTTATCAATGAAGGAATAGGTCAGACAATATCATTTCTAACTTCCCCTTCACCAGTAAATTCCTATATTTCTTGGAACTGGGGCTCTGATGTGGGCTTCTCAGTGTGATGTTGGAAGGAGGCTGTTAGTATGACGCTTCACATCAGAAAAACAATAAAATAAAATGGAGTGTGTCTTACAATTGAAGGCCTCACATTCACTAGAGACACACATAAAAGGAGACTTTAATAAGCATGCATACTTTGAATACTGTAGCCCTCCTGCATCCTGATGTCAATAGTGTATTTTCAGTATCTTTTTTTTTGTATATTTGGCTCTATATCTGTGATCTCATTTTTCTTTAATAGAAAACAAAGTCAAAGGAGGATTTCCTACTTTTCCTGTTTTATGTAGGATTTCACGGTTTTTACATACAAATTCCATTATAGAACTGGCATTAGAAAATCAAGAGCTCAGAAAGTTCCTGAGGTTTTGTCTGGAAATAAGAGATGCCTATTGTCACAAGATTTCATTAAATTTAACTACAATTAAAGACAAGCTTTTTATTTGTTTTTACAAATTTATGCCTAATGGGAAGACAGATCCATACTGGGATTCAGAATAGATTTTAGTAGACCCTCTGAAAAAATTATTGCAAAAATTAACTTATGTTTTAAGACATTTCTGGCCCAAAGGAATTGAGTTTCTTATAAACTCAGTTGTGAAACCAGCTTTTCATGAAGCATGAAGAATTGTGCTTTTAATCTTAATTAAAAAATGAATGAGTATAAGAAAAACAGGTTACTTTACTATGCTTACTTCACTATGGTTACCTCAACAATACCTTCAGGGGTTGGAACCAGTAAAATCATGAATTGGATGTTCTGTATCTGACATTACCAGCCAAAATGTCCTGCCAAGGGCTATATTTAATAACTGTACCACCAATGTTCTGTTTCACTTTTCTGGCAGAGTATGAGGATTCTGAATGCTCCAATATGGCTGTGCCAATTATCCCCATGTAGGTTCAAAGCAAGGAATGTAGAGAGTAGAGCCAGTAGACTCTCAGAAAAAGTGTAAAGGTGTTGACATGTGACGGGAAAGTAGGCATTTTGTCACTCTAGGTGACAAATGTCCACACCTGATTTCCGATGTTGACCACCAATCCGGAAGCAGGCCAGTGAGCGTGCTGCGTTGGACTACAGGGAAAGAATAGGGACTGGATTCTCCATTTTCTAGTTACATCTACAACTCAGCTCTGTGTTTTAGGTACCAGAAGCTCAATGAACTAGGAAAAGTCTTCAAATGATGAAGATATAGGCAGGGCAGGAAAATACCAATTAGTTATAAGTGGAATATTTTAATATAATTTCTCAGGCTGAAGTCCCATGTAGTTTGCTTTTAAATTAGTAACATTTGAAAACTTAGAAGACCTGTTCAACTAGATGGTACAGACAATTCAGCCCTTTTCAGAAACAGGTATCTTATTTTCCAGTTTGATTTTTTAAAGAGGTGGCCTTGTTATTTAAAATGTCAAAATGTCTAGGGGCACCTGGGTGGCTCAGTTGGTTAAGCGACTGCCTTTGGCTCAGGTCATGATCCCAGGGTCCTGGGATTGAGCCCCTCATCGGGCTCCCTGCTCAGCAGGGAGCCTGCTTCTCCCTCTCCCACTCCCCCTGCTTGTGTTCCCTCTCTCGCTGTCTCTCTGTTGAATAAATAAATAAAATCTTTAAAAATAAATAAAATAAGGGCGCCTGGGTGGCTCAGTTGGTTGAGCGACTGCCTTCAGCTCAGGTCATGATCCTGGAGTCTCCGGATCGAGTCCCGCATCGGGCTCCTTGCTCAGCAGGGAGTCTGCTTCTCCCTCTGACCCTCCCCCCTCCCATGTGCTCTCTCTCGCTCTCTCATTCTCTCTCTCAAATAAATAAATAAAATCTTTAAAAAAAAAAAATAAAAAT